>NW_019174424.1:1129642-1182040 GCF_002260705.1 Seriola dumerili | reverse complement strand
GAGGACATGGAAAGGTGAGGAATTGAAGGGGAAAAAAACGGCTCTGTAATGTTGGGATTCAACCAGACTGCATTAGGTGGAAAGTAAAAGAACAACATAACTCCTTTCTAAATCACTACTGCTTCTAAAGTCATCATCATCATCATCATCATCATCATCTCATCATTAAACACACAATGACTTGTAAAAAAAAAATCAAAGTTGTTTGACTTGCCCATCACTTCAGTATTTAGCACTCATAGTTTTAGCTTGCCCTCATAGTTTTAGCAGAATCATTTGTTCTAGAGGAAATTCTGATGTTTTTGTGTGTGTGTGTGTGTGTGTGTGTGTGTGTGTGTGTGTGTGTGTGTGTGTGTGTTGTGTATAGCTGCTTGCCGAGCTTCTCCGGAGTAAAAATCCAGAAGACCTCCAGGAAGCCAACAGATTAATCAAAAACATGGTGAAAGAGGTGAATATTTAACACAGTCATCCTAATATTCATTTTGCACTGCTTTTAATTGGCTTGCTTGCTGCTATGGGGACACACGAAAATAAGTTAACGTTTGAACTTTAGCTAAGACATACATATTCTTCATGTGTGACATGAACAGCTGCACGTGTAGTATACAGTACGTTGTTGCTTGTCGTCTTTGTCAGGATGAGGCACGAGTGCAGAAGGTTACAAAGCGAGTGCACACGCTGGAGGAGGTGAACATCAACGTCAAGCTGCTGACTGAGATGCTGTCCCACTACAATAAAGACAGCTCCACTGACTCAGACAAGGAGATCATTAAGGTGTGTGACTGCACACTCTCTCACTCACACACACACACACACACACAAGTGAGATTGTAGAATTCAGTTCTTTAACGTCCAAGGACAGACCTGAAATAGTTCCCTAAAAAAAAAGGAACAACACATTCACTGGATGTAGGAATATTTGGGAAGAAATTCCCAATGAGACATTATCCGCCCAGTTCACGCTTCACTTCAGTATTTGATGAGAATTTTTTGTTTAAATCCATGCAACAACAATAAAGCATTGTGAATACAGCAACAATTGGAATGATAATGAGTTGTCTTTTTGTTTAATAACAGGTACATGAATTATAACTAGAATGGCTGCCAGAGTGAAAAGCAAACTCTCATCATCTGAGAAGTTGAACTGGCACGAGTCATTTAATCTCTTTTCTCTTCAGTGTTCTTTGCGATAATAGTCAAAGGCAGTCAGTATAATATACAACCGTTACTCTAGGTGATAACTAAACATTCCACGTTTTGAAATTCAAAATTGTTAGTCATCTGCTCTTGCATTTTTTTTTTTTTTTGACTGAAGGATCCAGCTTCCGACCATACACTGCAGTTTTAATTGAGCTAGCCATACCCAACAGCATATAAGGTTTACATTTTTCAAGTCCAAAAAAGAGCCACTTTGTCCCTGTTCTTTGTCTCCTGCGCATGTATTATAATTCCCCCCAGACTCACAAGATCTGAGTAAAATTTGAGTAAATGTAATTCAAAAGGTCCTCACTGTCTATAGGGCAGTTAATGTTCTGTATTTGCCTGAAAATCTTATAATGCGACCATGTGGTTTAGTAATTTAATAGTGTTACATACAATAGTGTTAATTTAACAAAATCATGTAAAGTTATCTTATATGTTTGCATTGTGATATTTTCGTCAATAAACAAACTAGTGAAACTACAGCTGGTGTCACAGCTGCATTTACACTGTAAAGCGCCTCCTTTGTATTTGCCCTCAGGAACTCTACGAGCGATGTGACAAGCTGAGGCGGGCTGCTTTCAAAATGGCCACTGAGACAGAGGACAATGACACCAGTTTAGGTTTGCTAGTTTGGTGTTTTCTCTCTCTGAAGAAGCCCTGTCTTCACGTTTCGCTGTGTGTCACTGTGTGTAACCGATGAACCCCCTGCATTTGACTCCTCAGGTGACATCTTGCAGGCCAGCGATGACCTCTCAAGAGTCATCAGCTCCTATAAGAAGATAGTTGAGGGGCAGCAGATCAATGGTGACAGTGAAGAGCCTCGATCTACAGCTGGTCACAGCGATAGCGGTGAGATATTTTATACTCATGCACGTTTATGCGTTTTACACAACAACAACAAAAAAAATGCGATTGCTTTACACTCCAGATGCCCTGCCTCTGTGTGATTAATTCAACTGCTGCAATCAATCTTCCTCTCTTTGTCGCTCACCAGACACCACAGATACGCTGATCGACCTCGCCGGCCTTGACACTCCTAGCCCCCCTCAACCGGCCATCCCTCCCTCCCAGTCCTCACACCCTGTCTCCACCAATCCCACGGCTTCCCCCATACCTGTCCTGCCTCCTCCTCCCAAGCGCCTGGCCGGCTCGCAGGGCAGTCAGAACAGCAGCCCGAGTCATCCCCCCCTCGACAAGGCCTCCACTGCTCTCTCGCTCCTTGATGATGAGCTGCTGTCCCTAGGTAGTAATTTGTTTAAGCAGTGCTTTCCCTCAGTTTCACAGCCGATGGCATATAACCCTGCTGTAAAATGGCAAATTGTTATTACAGTCCAGTTTTTGCACTAATTGAATAAACAACATATAATGTCTTAATTAGTGCGCTTTAACAGTGCTGTGCTGATTTTGTTGATCTTCAGACAGAGCTGGGCTAGCTGTTTCCAGTCTTTGTGCTAAGCTAAGCTCACCATTTTCCTGAGTGGTATCAACCCTCTCATCTAACTGTCTGCCAGGAAGCAAATAAGCGTATTTCTCCAAATGTCAAAATATTTCTTTAATTTAGCAGTCTCCATGATATGGAGAGAACCTGTACTCTGAAACAATCTTTGAATACTTGAGTACTGCTTGTCCAAAACTGTCTTTTTTGATGATACAAATGCTTCTTTCAGGACTAAATGACCCACCTACCTCTCTGAGCAGCCAATCAAAACCCAAGTTGAATGAAGTGTCCAATCAGTGGACTTCCTTGCAGGTACATTTGAAATAGTTTGTGAGCAACATTAGCCAAACCATCCTCTGCTAGTCATTGTGTAATGAGAGAGCTAAATTATGTTCCTCTCATCTCCTCTGTAGGCTCCAGCATCAAGTGTGGATATGTTTGGCAGTATGAGTATGGCTTATTCAGGTCCAGTGGTGCCCCCAGTGGAGCCAGCCGCCGGCATACACAGTCTCCAAAACCTGCAAGACCTGGCCATGATGGGCTTTTCAGATCACAAGAGGTACATACTGTTTAGTTGAAAATCTGTACTTTTCATCAGTATATCGCCATTGAATTTTCTCTTGTCATTCCTCTTATGTACACATTTTATTATGCTTCTCATACTTGACTAATCTAATCTGATTATTTCTCAAAATTAGTACTTTAAGGTACTCATAACAATTGAAAATGTGATTTTCAGTTTGTCCGGCCAGATGACGGCCAGAGGAGGCAGCTTTGGGATAACCCCTGCAGCAGCACCTCCCCTTATAACTGGGCAGGGCTCTCCCTCCTCAGCCTCTCTTCTCCAGGGTACAATGCCCAGCTCTCCTGCCCTTTCCCATGCTAAGGTCCAGAGCCTGGGCTCGGCCCCGGGCAGCCCGCTGTTCCGCTCTCTGTCCCCCTGCCACCCTCCCCTCCAGGGCAGCCCGGCTAGAGCCACAGACATCTCCCTGAGCAATGTGCACGTCCCTCTGGAGGCCATCAGACCTAGTAAGGACAGGGGGGGAGAGAGGGAGCAAAGGATGAACTGGTTATTGGAATAACATATGATAAAAACAAAATTACATGTATGGGTGTAGTCTCTTTGGATAGCTCATGTCTGCCTGTTCCTGACTGGCTGCGCCCTGTCTGTACTCAGGTAAAGTGCTGCCTGTGACGGCCTACGATAAGGATGGTGTTCGCGTGCTGCTCAACTTTGCATCTGACTGTCCCCCCAGCAGGCCTGATGTGCTTGTAATGGTGGTGTCCATGCTCAATACAGCGCCCCTGCCTGTTCACAATGTGGTACTGCAAGCTGCTGTGCCCAAGGTAGAGATGTCGCGGTCACTCACCTGCTAAAGGTTTTATTAGGTTTTTCCTCAAACAGTGGACGTGCTCGATCAACATGACTTAATCCACGTTGTACACAAATGCTTTCACGCCATTTTCCAAACAGCCCAAACACCTATGTATCCACATTATCAATAAAATATTTTGCATTTTAAATAACATATTTTAACTGATAAAAACTTGTAATGGTAACAAAGCAGGGTGCCCTGATGGCCTAGGTTCAAGTACTGCCTGTGATTCTTGTTGCATGTTGTGCCCCTTCTCTCTCCATTGACTGTCAACTCTCTGCTGTCAACTTATTAAAGGGTAGGTTTGCATTTTTTCAAGTCTGTCTTGAAACTATATTCACATGCCAATATGTACACTGAAATATTAATTGGGTTCCGTAATCATTCCTCCTCTCTATATTGGCTGTGAAGAGATCGTTTCTAACAGGACTTCAGTGTAAAAGATAGGAGACAAAATCAACAGTCCTTATTCTGTGTAAAAACATCTTCTTAAACTCAGACACAGCTGGTGCCAGGCTTCACCGATGTGGTTCATTTAAATCCTTGTCCGCTGTCTGTGGAAACAATGAAATGATGAAAAAATGTGAACCTGTCCCTTAATACAGGCATTAAAAATCCAGCACTGACACTTCCTTTCATTCTCCCCCAGTCAATGAAGGTGAAGCTGCAGCCTCCATCAGGAACAGATCTGGCACCATTCAACCCCATCCTACCTCCAGCCTCCATTACCCAGATCATGTTGCTAGCTAATCCAGCCAAGGTAGGTGATATCATAGCACTTCAGGACCTAGCAATACACAAAACACAAAGAGCTTCTGAGCCACACAACTGTCAGTTGCGGTGGTAGTCAGGCCCTGAAAAGTTGTGGAGAGACAGTAATAACGCATAGAGATCTGCGTGTCTGTGTGTCTTCATAGGAGAAAGTGCGTCTGCGCTACAAGCTGGCTTTCACACTAGGAGACCGTCTGTGCAACGAGGTTGGAGAGGTCGACCAGTTCCCCCCACCAGAGGCATGGGGTCATCTATAGCAGCGTGCAGGCCTGCTACCGTTCAGCAGGGACAGACCGGTTCATACTCCATGAAGGGGTGTGTATGTGCGTTCACATGCATCCCAGAGAGAGAAAGGAGGGGAAGGTGGGGAAATTCAGCTGCATTGTTACTGTAACAATAACTTTCAGCTTCACATTCCTGACAGTTGTTTTTCATTTTCTGGCCATTATGATTCCTGGTAGTGAGATGTTAACAACAGACACTAAAGGTTTAACTTATACAGAGCTTGTGCTTTTCTGCAGACAGCTAACAAAGAAAAGATATACACAGGTATGGGAGATAACCATTGTGTTAACAGGTCAGTGGTTTTGAGATTAATATTGTGATGGATTTTCCCGAATGTACTTTAGATAATAAATGCATTAGAGCTCTGCCTAAGATTGAAATGCTGCACTGCAGCAGGAAATTAACCTGTACTTTAACAGAGCCTAGAGACAATGGTTGTGCTTCTGTTTATTCATTTTTTTATTTAGCCTCTGAATCAACACTTACCCAGCCTGCAAAAATATACTTGAATATATCCAGAGATTTGGAAATGGTATCTAGATTTCTTAGGATGGAGTTACACTGGAAAATTCATGCGTTGATTAAAAAGTACTGTCACATAATCATTCCTGCAGGAAGACAGTGGCCTGATTAATGTATTTATTACATGATTATTTTAGCCATCTGGATTTTTGACATGGTAAAGGAAACTGTGTTTAACAATTATATTAGCTAATGTAGCCCTGAGCTAGATGAGTGGACCAACAATGTTGAATACTGAGCTGTAAAGGCAAAGTAAGGCAACCAACATATATATTTCATTTCATTTTGTTTTCATCATGAATACTGTATGAATTCAGTATGAAGTCGTCTGAATCCACCACTGGTTTTATTTCACGATTAGTTTTTTGTTTTGACTGTAAATTAAATAGTGATATGCCCAGACTGTCAGCATTTCAGTTTTTTGTTTTAGCAGTGGATATCCATATTTTTGTTCTGTATTTAAAGATGTTTATTTGTCTACCAGTTTCAGTATTGGGAGTATTTTTGTCATATTTATTATTTTGTGTTATAGTATTTCAGTGCATCACTGAACCTAGAAAATGTGAACTGAAAAACCTGAATTTAAATTTGGTAGTTTGTAAGAGAAATCCGTCACCAGGCAGATAACTCTTCAGTGTGCAGCAGTGGAATGTGGAGTGGAACTTTGCTATGAGGAAATTTTCATACATCAGTCCACCCGATCCTCTCTTAGGTCCCCTCTCTGGCAGCCTCAGCTTATCATCATATAGGATGTACAGAAGTGTGTGTTTAATGTACATAGTATGTAATGTAATGTACCTACCGTTTGTTGTATGACAAGTTATGTGAACATGTGATGTGTAGTTTTTGGGAGAGTGTTAGGTCTGTACATACTGTATGATGTGCCATTTGTTCGCTGCATGAAAAAAATAAATATTTCTTTGAATGGATGTCTGATATTCTCGAGTTATTTAACTTGTCATATACATGATTACTAAAAATTCAGGTTTCAAAACAATGTACATCAAGTTTTATTATCAAAGAGCACATTTTGATTACTTGAATTTTATATACAATACAAAAATGCAAAAGAAGAGCTTTCTTTTTAATGTCTCCATTTATGTTTCCACTGTTCCCTCTTTGACTATAGCCATAGCCAGGTTCCTGGCCAGAGCAAGTCGCAGGAGCTCCACTTTGGTCAGCTCTATGTCTTCCTCCTGAAAAGACAAACACACTTGAATCAGAGGTAGAGTGGATTGTAAGTCTTTAATATTGCAGCAAATCCTTCTATTGCAGCTGTAGAGTAAGAGCAACACTTCACAGGACCAGTTTTGGCTCTGTGTGTTATAAGCCAAGCAATGTATTAGGGGTATTAGGGAAAGTAAGCATTAATAACTTCTAGTATATATATATATAGTAGGCAGGATTTTTAAAATGTAAACAAGAGAATCAAATATTAAGCAAACAGTGAACAGCATCAGAGTAACACCATCATTTGAGCAGTATTAGTGCCGTGTGAGAGATGCATACCTGCATGGGCCTGTCTGTGCCGGGAGCTGTGGTGTTCAGTGAGGAGGTGAGCTCCTCTAAACAGAACATAAGCTCGTGGGTTTGGTCCGCTGAGAAGATCACCTTCAAAAAAGACAAACAAAGCCATCTTCTAATTTAATCAGACCACAGACTGACCTTTTCTTTTTAGCAAGCACTGCAGTTCTTCTTTTGCTCCTGCTTCCTGTGTCCCCCATATCTAACATAATAATGTGGACTGCTGAGTCTGTCGTGTGTTCAAATCTGCACCATGACAATAGGTGACACCGTAGTTTGTTTCTGTTTGGGACAACATGAATGACATTGTGCAGATCACAACTCAGACCACAAAAAAGAGTATGTCCCACCCAAAGATTTAGTCTTGACTTGTGACTTAAACCACATGATCATAATAAGACATGTTTATTAACCGGTCACGGACATGCACCGCAGGAAAGGGAGTAATGCACAAAATTCTCTTGACACTATAAAACAATTCCCTGACAGGAATGTGCACAAATCAACAGATAAATTGATGAAGTAGCTGTAAATCAGCTGCTGCAGAGGACAGTTTTACATCACATTAAAACTATATGCAGTTTTATTTGGAGCCAATGACTAAGCAGAATCAATTACGCAGCTGAAATCTCATCACACTGGAAAAAAGTTTTCATCACCGTCTGATATCAAGTTTTTATTCTTGATGTGGACTTGATGTCTGTCCTGTACGTCAGGACTAGAATTTAGTGCAATTTATTATAAAGCTGCAACAATTATTGATTAATTAATTATTAGAGTGACAGAAAATGAATCAGCCATTATTTTGATATAATCAATTTTTGTGTCTTAATAAAATAGCTTATCTTCACTACACATTATTATTCTGTCTAAAGAAATTACAAAAGGTCATTAATTTACATTGGTTATACTGTACATCTATATTATGATTAGAATGACAACAATTTTGTCCACATCCACAGTGTACTGAACACTTTGTGGTGACTGACCTCTTTCTGCTCCAGCAGCGGCAGAGCGTCAGTCAGCAGAGTCATCCAGAAGCTCCGGGGGGCGATCTTGGCCGTCATGAGGGAGAGGAGCAGCTTAGCTGCCTCCCTGAAGCGCTTCTCCCCGTACAACTTGTGGAACTCACGGTACTTTCCTGGAAATGAAAGAAGTTTTCAGATTGTAACACTGGCCCTTGTTCACAGTTTCTGATCACTAGCAAGCTCATGCTGATGCAGGTGTAATCACACAGTGTAAAAATGCTGTTTGACAACTTTGTATTGCGTTACGTCTCATCTGTGTGTATTGTTCTCACTCTTATTTACAATTAATCTGCTTTTACTTAACTGTTTTTTTTTATCTTTGCTCTTCCTGCAGTGCTTTAGACATCAGAGACTTTGTGAATGTGCTTTTTTCAGCAATGAAACTAACAGAGTTGACAATATGTAATAATCGATAGAAAAGCCATTTCTTTGAATGTACTGTACTTGAATCTAAATTTAGAAGGTTTTTTTTAAATGGTTCATCTCTTCTCACTGATATTCCTCCAGTAAAACCAACTGTCACATGCTGTTGCGTTAAGCTGAATTTGTATCTATGTGCGTATACACGTCTGTATGTCTGAGTATCATGTGACAGCCTAAGAGAGAGTATAAGGGAAGTGGTCCAAGGCATAATCTGCCTTTACTGAATGTGCTATAACTTGACGTATGAATCCAACTTGTGAGTGCGCTGCAGTGGCTGTGTCACACGTGGAGCAGTGCTACCAATGCTGCTGTGTGTGTGTGTGTGTGTGTGTGTGTGTCTTGTCCATACCAAGGAAAGTGAGCCTGTCGCTGAGCAGCATTGCTGGGCCCAAGTTGTCTATCAGGTCAAGATCAGAGAAGGTCCCTTTAGCACAGTAATCCTGCAAGAACCTGACACAGACACACACACAGACACACACACACATTAAAAACCAGTTGGAAAGGGGCAACATCACAACAAAGTGCTTGAAGAATAAGTGTGTTGTTAAGGGAACTAACCTCTCTGAAATGAGGGTGGCAAAGGCAGCATCTTTGGCCCTGATGCTCCAGGACAGAGCAGAGCCCAGTCTGTTGTTCCTTAGAGCCCGCATAGCCATGATCTTACAGATACTGCGCACTGAATAAAGACAAAAACTTGAAGGGTTAAGTCTCTACTGCACTTGAGAAACAGCTGCCTTTATCTTTGTGCAATACAGCTGGACAGAGAATGCGACAGAGACAGAATTAAATGCTACCTTGTTCTGACATTTGTCTCTGCTCACAGATCCTGAGCACCTTGAGGGCTTTGCGCTCTGTGTCTAAAGGAACACGCTCAATCTGCAGCTCCAGGTAGACACGGCCAAACTCTGGGCAGTGGTCAAAGTAGTCCACAGCCAACTGCCACAGACTTAACACAAAGACACACAAAAACATCATATAGGCAGTTATAATATCATGATGCTGCTGGCCCATGTTTCAACTCTGCTGATGCTATCTAAGGCGCTGAACTGATGAGTTGACTGATTAATCAGAAAAACATAACTTGTGAAAAATAATCAGAATTTGCAGCTGTTTTTCATACTTTTGAAAGCGAAACCTTTAAAAAAGGAGCAAAGTATTTGAATACACTAATTAGTAGAATTTCCATACCATAAATATAAATATCATACTGAACCTTAGATAACCATACCTGTGATGAGTGAAGAGACCAGATGCATATTCTAACAGGAGAAACTCCCTCAGGTTGGAGCCGAAGCTGAACACACAGCAGAAAGATATGGTAAATCTTAGCTGATTAAAGTGTATTCAAGTAGAAATGCAGCCAAACAGAGTGCTTACTGTAGGTTGTGAGACTGCAGGAGTTTGCAGTGATCCAAGAGATCTGTCAAATGGGCCACAAACCACCAGTTGTTGAGAGCAATGCTGAAAGAAGAGAGAATGGAGAAATTAGGAAATAGTGTGTTGAAGGGGTTAAACATCATAGACTGTTGGGATAAACAGGTACAGTTGTATGCAAAAGTTTGGGCTAAGTCATTTTTTTTATTATTTTGAAAGGAAGGTTAATACAAACCCTGCAGCAAACACACAAAAAAATAAGCCTTTCTTCAATTGTCAATGCACTATTACTCACTTGACTTATTTCCTGAATTTAAAAAATATGAAAAATGTTTGTGCACCCTACTAAATCCTATGTCCTACCTGCAGTCTTTGATGACCTGATGAATGTCAAACTCAAAGGCAGCCAGTAAGATGCTGTCCAGTGGCTCTGGGACGCTCCTCGAGTCCAGAAACATGGTCATGCATGACTGCAGCATACACACACAAACACATTAACACAGAGTAAATAACAAGGACACAAGCAGAAGAGAGTATGAATGTTGAGTGATGCAGCAGGAGTTCGTGTAGTGTACCTGTGCATAGTAATGTAACTCAGTGGGTTTGACTGTGGGGTGGCAGAACAGCAGTCTAGTAACCAGGAAGTGGTACCAGGTGCTCAGCAATTCCTTGTGATCAAGCAACGTGTCTTCATCCCCCACTAGGATCTGAGATTTAACAACAAGAACAGATAGGAAGAGATTAATGTGGTGTTCGAATAATAGTTTAAGATTTAAAATCTCTGAAATCACAATAAAATGCAAATAAATGCATAAGAATATATTTTGGAAGAATAGGTTGCCAGACCTATGGATAACTTAGACAGCAGCATGGTATATTGCAATGCGTTAGACAATGGGACCTCTCATTGCATGCACAGTTTACTACAGACATTATTTTACAAACACTCAGTTGCCAGTCTATTAGGTACACCTAGCTAAAACGAATGCTGTTTAATACAGCAGTCCTGCAATGCATCCTCCCTTCATGAAGGTTATAATGTTCAGGTTTTGTTCGAACTGTTTTACAGAGGCGTTGATCTAACTTTATGATCACTTTGGAGACAACAGTTTGTGGTGAAGTACACATATAAGACGTCAATGGACAACAGGAAGGGCTACGGAGGCCGCAGGGTCACTGACCTTGCAGATGAGCTCCAGGTGTTGGTTGCTGGCAAACGAGTTGTCCTGTAGGCAGCGGTCCACCTCCTCGTGCCAGTGTCTCCACTTTACATCAAACTCTGTTAACGTCTGGGTGCCACCAGGCTGAGGGATTATCATCATAGAAAGTTTAGAGGTGAAAACTGCCCCAGGCTGGTTTATGAGCTATGTTTGTGTGATATCTCTCTTTTGGGGCGTGTGATATCTTCAAGTAAACTGCCATTCTTTCACACCACCATCAAAGGCATCTCAATATAGCCAATACAGATGATTTACAATAATATATATCAGCTTTGTACATCCCCGACTCTGTGGTCATTTTTAAGGCTGTAGTTGGAGGTGAAATTCTGCTGAATTGGATTATATTTTAAGCCGTTACTTAAGTCAGCACTGATTAGCCAAGTAAATTCTATGATGCACCTTTCCGTCTTGGCAAATAAAACATAACGTATGCAATAATTCTGGTTGTCACGAGTATGAAATGAAATTGAATAACGTTCAACCAAAGCAGTCTAAAGCTGCACAATAAAATAAACCATTAAAAAATGATCTTACATTGTAGAAGGGCATTTTGCTGAGCAGAGTGTCCATCAGTTTGTACATATTTCTGGCAGCAGGCTGTAGGGGGGCCTGCTTCATCAGCATCTGTCTGGCTTCTTCCAACCTGCCTTGCAGCACATAACTCACCACCTGCACATGGCCGACACAACACATGTAATAACTATGATTTCACTCTGTGCTCTATGACAGACAAAATACCAATGAGGAGGGAAATGTGTGTCTGTCTGATGGTCCTTGGAAAGGGAACATCTCTGCTCAAAATCATCACCACACCTTGCACTATTCATTAAAAGGCAGAACTTGGTGTGTGTGTGTATACCAAGTTTTAAAGACATTAATATGTGCATGTGCTGCACCTACCACATCCCAGTAGTCGTGGTGCTCAGCAGGGCTCTCGCTTTGCAGCACCTCTCTGGCCTTCTCATCCACATCAGCCTTGTGTAACCTTACCCAGTCCAGAAGGTGGAGCAACAGTGAACCCGCTGAGGACACAGACAGATACACACTGCTGATTTATTTGTTTGGGTGCTTTCATAATCTCAAAGTGAAGTAATAAAATGTATTCCAAAAAGAAAGAGGGGAGATTAACTATAAACACAAGGTCAAACTCTAACCAGGAGCAGCGTCAATGAACAGCACTTCACACAGATTCCAGATCAGCTCTATGGCCAACAGAATGGAAACCTGTGACAAAACAAAACAGAGGCTGAGGTTAACACAGTGTCACTATAGAAAAATGAATCCAAAAGTTGAAAAAAAATGTATATGTATTCCTATTCATTACCATTAGCACCTTAGTATAAAGAGTCCCTTTACTTACTATGACGTGTAAGTGTCTTCAATTTAAAAATAGAATATTCTTTAGTGGTATACCACAGGATTGTGTCTTACTAAATTGCAACAATACCATTCAGCTAAAAAATGATAATATTAATGTTAATATTGAATTATTGCCTTACTATTCTCAATACACATATGTTATCCTGTATGTGAATTCAAAAGTGAATGTAATGTCTATATACACAAAATATAGCACATACCTGATTTCCATACTGCATGGCCACTTGTGCATCTTTGGTAGAAACTGCAGCAGACAAAAAGGTCCATTTGACTTTCCCCAAGAAATCGCACTGAGGCTAAAATGTCCAAACTATAATTTGCCATTTAAGTCATTTTAGTTTTGACATTTTAAATTCTAACCTGCAACTTGCTGAAGTTCTTCCATACAAGCTCGTATCACAGATCTGTAGTTTTTACTGATGCTGACAAATCTAAGAGGTAAGACGGAGACAAGTTTGGCAAATCATGAAATCAATCATTTATCATTTTATAATTATATATGTATGTGCTTGATTTTCCTTTTGTAACTAGGATTTATGTCACCAGGAACCAATATCGTGACATGCAAAGGATGAGAAGACTTACTGTGGTTTTTTGTTCTTGCTGGGAAGGTCTTCTCTGATCGTTTGCAGGCCAACAAAGATGTGATGCGACTCATTGAAGAGCTTGCGTAAAATAGGGGAATATATATCCTCGTCTTTCCTAACCTCATGGATGAAGGAGCAACCTGACCCTTTAGCACCTGAAAACACAGGGCGAAGGACGCAAGAAAGTTAGTAAAAATAAGGTAAAAGAGAGGGCAAGAATGTGAGAAGGAGCTTGTGTTACTGTCAACACACACCTGATGCTTTGTAAAGGGTCTCATACGCAAGGATATCACCAGGACCCCACGCAAATCCCAAATGCTTCCCATCACTGGCTGCAGGAATATTCTGCATTTAAAGAGAGACGTGGTCATTACACTGCAATTATTTAGTGAAACAGGTGATGTAAATATTCCATTTTCCCATGACTGATCGCAACTCGTAGCTTTCACATTCATTTTTTTCTGTAGTCAAGCCAAATTCTCAACTTATTACTAAATGTACTTAAACTCCTGTCTTGTAACAAGTCCTCTAGCACTGAATCTATTACGCTCTTAGGTTTCACCTATGTGAATACATGTGTATCTTTCAGATTATTCTTAATGTTTTTGACACACGTTGTGTCCGTGTTTGTTCAACTTAGATTAGTTGACAGGCTTTTGCGATGTAGTTAGCTTCTTAGCAATGCTAGTCAGTGGCAATAAAGAGAGAGAAGTAAGCTATAGCGGTTACTCACAGTGATTGCCGGCTCGACGTCTACCTCCTCCATCAGGGAACAATGTTTCAAACACAATAAAGTATAAAAATGCCTGACTTTTCAGCTATAAACACCTCATGCCATGAACTACAGGTGCGTTGCTGCTTACGCGCCTCAGTCATTCAGCCGATAGTCCTAACGGCGCGTGTGTGATGACGACACTACAGGGCTGCCCTATTTCCTGCCTGTACTTCTGTCTGCTGCTTTTGCCCATTTGCCTCATGGTGTGGTAAAGTTTCCACTCGATATACAGCTAGATAACTAAAAATTGCATGATCTGTAAATATAATCAATCACTCAATCATAATCAATCACCTCGAAGCTCTGGGGAACCAGGTTTACTTACAAAAGGGAAGTAATGAATATGTGGAGTTTTTCTGTTATCCAAATGCAAACACATACAAATGTTTTAACTGGAATCTGTTAAGAATCAGTGTTATGCAAATACACACTTTCTTTAAGTATTCGTGTAATATAATTTTAGTGCATCTTCATTATCAGACAGAAAAAACAAGATGGCCGCTAGGATTTATAGGGTTAGAAAAAAAGAAAGAAGGAAAAAGGAAGAAAAGAAATGGAAAACAAAGTGCACATACTACATTCCCAGTAATTGTAATCAATTGTATGGCGATGGTGGCTGAGTCGCCTGGCATTAATGAGAGGTCAGCTGTGCGGTCAGGTGCATGTTGTGGGATACAGCCCCTCTAAAGCTGACAACAAAAAGCAAAACATCGCTGTGCGCGTTCATGTGATGCTGATCGTGCCTCTTTAACGCGCATGGAGACTCTCCCGCCCATGCACAGGCTGCGCTTTCAACCTCGTGACTACCTGCAGCCATTCAGTGATCAATGCAGTGGACGCGCAATGACGCGTGGCCGCGCACGTTCGGTTCGAAAAACTTAAACGTGGACGAGTACGTGCGCGTACTCGTATTCTTTGTGTGGCAGCGTAGAGAAGCGCCAAAAGAGTGACCATGGCTGATGAAAAACCAAAGGTGAGTGTTTCCATATTGTGTCAAAATACCACTTTTTTTCACTGGATCTGTGGCACATGGGCTCATAGAAAAAAACATCTCCACGTCTTCTGTTTTACCTTGTTAAAGTTGAGAGCTCAAATTCAACTACTAGCTATCCCTACTTTGATAGACCGGAAGGTTTGTGAACGCGCATCCACAGGCGCGCAGATCGCTTTTTGCTTTATCACACAGTCAGCCAGCTGGTGTCATCCTCAGTGCATACCCCCATTTACCAACGTGTGTGTCTGTTGTTTTGGGCAAGTTGGAGGAAGTTTGTGCACTCAGCAGCGATATACCTGTAAGGACTGCTAGTTGCCTCTAAAACTGCAGTGTTTTCTTTTTATCTTGATTCTCTATTTGCTTGTCAGGCTGTGGCTTGTACTGATTTGATCTTGCAGACGCCGAAACAGAATGTAAACAAAGGGAAAATGTGCTCCATGAAAGTTTTTAAACTTTACTAAAATACATTTTCTGGAAATCCATTTTAGAAATTGTTTACTTAAGCACAACCACGTGGTGATGTCTTTTTGCGGAATGCCGTGAATTAATTATTTCATATTTAACATGCATCATGTTGATGCAAAAATATCTGCAGCATTGTCATCATGGCTTATTAGTAAACCAGAGGTACTAAAGAAACTAAACTATATACACTCAGCTAAGCCTAATATACAGTATTATGCCACAGCCCTGCATTAAATCATCTGTTCAGCAAGGTTTCAATGTTCAAAACTGTTAAAACTGTGTTAAAGAGGTGTTGATTCCTCAGTTTGATCATTTTTGAGGATGTAGTCTGTGGTGCTGTTATACTACAATGCGTTACGTTGACAGGTGTTCCTATTATTTTGTCCACCTCATTTAAATCAATGAGGGTAGGCTAAATAACAGAAACAACTCTCTGTATAATGCATTACAGTTCAATAGCACCACACCCGGCATAGACTTGATAGATTTAATCTATGAAATGTTAATAATAATAGTTGTTTATCATGAGTCACAAGAGCCCAAACTGATTGGTTAATATGAAAAGTGAAAGTGTTTGGTTTATAATAACAGAGAAACATTAAGTTCTTCATGTCTGTTAAGTTGTCATCAGTGTGCTATTTTTGTTTGATAAAACTGACTAAAATCAGAGATTGCAGATCATTTTTTTGTTGATCAACTAATGAATCAGTATTCCAGCTCAGGTTCCTTGCACATCTGTGTCAACTGTGCTTTTTTCTGCCTCTGTCCTTCAGGAAGCAGTCAAGACAGAAAACAACGAACATATAAACCTGAAGGTAGCAGGTCAGGATGGATCTGTAGTGCAATTCAAGATCAAAAGACACACGCCACTCATCAAACTCATGAAGGCCTACTGCGAGAGACAGGTGGGCATGGCACAATATCAGCGTGCAGGAGCCATCACTGATTGACTGTGAACATTCAGGATGATGTTCCAGGTTCATTTCCTAAACCAGTGATTCCCAGGCTGGGGGGTGCAGAGCTATTCCACAGGATGCGCTAAAGCTGCATAGACCTTTTTTACAGCAGACATATTGACTTGTTAAACACAGTTCTAACAAATAAAACAATTGTTGTGATATTTAGTTTAGTTCCCTAAGTAAAATGTTAACAAAGACAAAGAAGAAAGCTTATTATAGAAGTAAAATATCTCCCAGTCCCCTTTTCATTTGTTATTAATCTGTTTATCAGTAATGTTTCATGGGGAGTGTATCAACCACCACTGAAACTGAAGTGGAACATGCAGTGGTTTGTTGTGGGTAGAAAACTGTTGGAATTTCACTGAATTTGCCTTAAATGGAGTTGGGGTAGTTTTGAGTTTGTACTGTTTAGATAAGAACTGTTTCCTTTAGCTTTTTAATCCTTTTGGAGTGGATGAAAGGATGTAGCACCTCCACTATCAAACACATCTACTTCATGTAATACACCCACTCACTTATAGGATTTTATGAGCAACATGTTGAGTAAGCGTTCGGGTTAGGACACCTAAAGTCCGTCTTATAAATTTATAACAAAAATCCTGCCATCCTTATAATTTGCCTTTTTCACAGTATGCTATTGATTTGTCAAAAAAGCATAGGTGTAACTTTTAACATTCAAGTGTGCCAATGAGCCAGCATGCATATTTCTGGGGCCCTGGAACTGGTACATCTGACTGTAATGCAGCGACTATTAAAGGTCTTATTAACACAAACTTTTTCCTGCTATGTCAAAATGTCTGCCATTTAAAAGGCCTATCAGAGTGGAATATATTTAGCATAGCAGAGATCTTGTACGCCTAAATATTTATTAAAGAACAACATTTACTCGAGTAGTCTCCTTCCAACTGCGGAGCAAGGCTTAAGAGCTGTGTTGCTATGTTATGCCGTATTTACATCATATGGAAATAATTATTGGTATTACCTGATGGTTCAGAGCAACAACTTTGAAGTATGGACATTTTTAATCTTGTTTGAGGACAAAAAAAAAGGTTATAAAAGCAGTAATTTTCAGCCTTTTCACACTCAAGCATGCACTCAGTAACTGGTAATTGGTGCTTTTGGTTTACAGTGTAAAGTTAACCTCGAGCAAACAAGTGGTTTTATTACCATATACCACTTACCATATAAATTACCTGGTCAAAATCTGTTAACTGGTTTTTATTTGACATGAATCTTCAGTTGACAGCAGATATTTACTAAATGTTAGAGCTCACAGATCAATATGCTGCACATGTCAAGATCTACCTGAGTCCCTTATACTGAAGTTGTATCCAACAGTCTCAAAACATACAAAAACATAGTGGTATGGTAAAAGGCCAAACCTAAAATAAAAGCCAGATGATGTTCATTTAAAAGTTATTCATCACGGCCATGTTTTCAGTCATTTTTTCCTGAAAGAATTATTGTTTATTGTTTACTGGCTATGATCCAGCTGTGCTCTACAGGTCTTCTCTTCCTGCTTGAGGGTCAATGCAAATCTTACCTCAACAGCCGAACACAGCTTAGGCCATACCCCTCTCTCATCCTAAACCAGACCACCTTATCTTTTCCATCAGCATTTGTGATCTAAATCAGATGAAGTTGTCCTTTGTCTACTTGCTTTAATTGGATGCAGGAATGTTGACTTCTTATGACTTATGCCTATGAATTCTAATGAATTAACATTGGGATGAGTGCCAGTTCAGTTCTTAAAATTGCGCTGTAATCTTGATTGCAACTGTGATGACGCATGGCTACACAAACAACCCTAAGGTTAGACAAGAACTTTTACATTCTGAAATATCTATCCCTAAAAGTTAAAAAAAAATATCCAGTGAAGCACAGTCTTTAACATTCCTCTTTATTTGAAAGTCAAATGAGGGTTCAACTCTCTGGAAGACTGAAAATCCAATCCCGATATTGTGTATTCCTTGGACTGCCGGGAGGGCAAAAGAGATGTGTGTCATGCAGCTCATTTTTAAAAAGACAGTGAAAACCAGATGTTTTTCATTAATCCTTCATTTGTGTTTCACTGCAAGAGACAAAAACTTAGAATGTTTCAATAACCCTCATATTTCAGCAGACATACTTTAAACAAGGCAATATATGCTTTGAAGTAGTCTACTGCATATTCTATTCTTGGCTTTTAGTTGTAGTAGTTGTTTTAGTAACAGTGTTTACGCCATCCATTGTTGAGACCCACTTAGCTATAGTAAAAGCAAAGACAAAGATCAGTGGTGTTATGCATGTCTCCCACAGTGAATCTCTATTTTTGGTGATAAAATCATTGTTGGTCTGTAAACTTACAGGATTTACACCCATCTTTTCTGTGTAGGAATTTCACATCTGACTTTGAGACAGTATGATATTTTCATTGTAAAATGTGGCTATCAAATGGCAATCACAGCCACTGCCACATGAGAATCTGTACTGAAACTGAAAGCCTTTCCCTTACATTGTTGTTGATTGCTTGCGCTTAAACCTATTGTTTGAATCATTCTTAATTCCCCCTGTTAGGCTGTTAAATGTTTAAAGAACTGCTAAAAGTCCCCTGGTTAGTATGGTGATGAGTTTTTTTCTCAAGACAGATGGGAGGGTTCAGGCTTGGTTTACTATAAAAGTTTTTATATCTTTGTCTCTCTAGGGACTGTCGATGAGGCAAATCAGGTTCAGATTTGATGGACAACCAATAAATGAGACAGACACACCAGCACAGGTAAGTTTGAAGTTTTAAAACAATGAGTGTAGCTACTCAAAACAAGTTACAGCATAGAGGAGTGTGCTTAGAAAATGTACATTCACAGGGCACCCTGTTGCCTGTAAACATATTTAATGCATTTCATCATGCACCATAACTCGTGGTGATGTGTTTGTGCCATCCTTAATCAGTGAGGTATGCATATTTCATGCATTCTATGCCCTTTTATGGGGATGCTTGTCTTGGTGCGCCTTATTTGTGGTATTCCCTTTTTTTTTTTTTCTTGTGGGTAGTGTTAAATACATGTTGAAAATAAAATCATGTGCACACACATACAACTCAATCAGTTCAGTGTCTGACTGAGTCATGCTAAATGTAACTGTAGGACAGACACTCACTGATAGGATTAAACAGTCAGTGCGTTAAAGGAGATCGCCTCCTCAATGACTAGTGTGTCTGATAGGAAATGTAGGCTGAGGGTAAGGACATGTTATCACAGAGAGCCTGCAGATGCCTCAGTCTGTCGGAGAACACCAAACTCAATTGCGTGTCCTCGTACTTGTGTTGAGTATGACACTGCAGAAAGAGGCCAATGTGCTCGCTGTAATTCGGGGTTGAAGTAGACACAACTTGCATGTTCTTGCATATTATTGCAATGCTGTGATCATCAAAGCCTAATACAGCATTTCATTTTGGCTGAAATGGTGCCATTTTCCCAAAGCAAAAGACAAATTTGTGTTTGTATAGATGATACTGTTGTACTTTTGGCACATGCCATATAATTGTAACATCTTGACATGACATGTCTCCCTTTGTCTCTCTACTTTATATAGAATTTCCTCTCAATTTACACCTTTTACTTTTTAAAAGGATTCACAGTGACACACATGGTTAAATAACTTTTTTCTCTCAACAGTTGGAAATGGAAGATGAAGATACAATTGATGTGTTTCAACAACAGACAGGAGGCCTGATTTAATCGACCACACGCGCCACCATTTTCCTCCTCAACACCACCAACCTTCCCAGCCTGTGATACACAGCAGCTGCTTCTTTGCAACTCGTCCTATTGTCTCAACAGAATTCCACTCAGAAGAAGTTGTCTTTTCTCTGCAACACATAACTGCTGTATAGTATTTTCATTCTCGCCCCTGTTACTTTTCTTTTTTTGTACATAAACCACATCGAGATCATCCTGAATTCAGGTTTCGTTTGTTCATGCTGTATTGTGGTAAATGTTAAGGACTTCCCTTCACAGTTTGAAGGGCTTGTTTCCAAGGTTGCAGACAGACAGGACTGATGATAGAGTGAGTGAATTAATAAAGCGGACTTTACTGGTCAAATGTCATTGGGTTTGGCTTGGTCAGTGTCCAGCAATTCTGTTCTTAAAGTGTACTATTTTGGGACTGGCTATCACTTGGTAAACGGTATGTCCCATTTGGGAATGGGGCTGGATTGTCATTTTGTCTGTCCTCTTCAGAAAAATGTTTGATTTTATACATTTTTTATATAGTAGCTGATGTGTAGAGAAATGTTTTGATTAATCATTTGACTAGTCCAAGCTTCAAATTTTGGGAAGCCTGAAGAGATGTGTCAGTTAAATAAACGTCTGTCATGTCTATTAAGATGCCTGTTAAAATAAAGCTATTGTCTTTTTCCAAACTTTCATTATTTTTGTCTGGCTCTCCAGTGTAATTGTCTGACCATCTTCTGGGAAGAAATGCAACCACTATGAAATAAATTTGTAGAACTATGACAGGAGCACAAGTTCAGATAGTCATTTTACTGCTAATTTTTTTGTTAAAGTCCATGTCCATTTTGTTTTGGTTATTGTTGCTTCTCTTGGTTGTTAGAGGTCCCTGAGCACTGTGAAGAATTATGTGCAGTGTGATCACTGCTTAACCCAAAGATATTTTTTTATTGCACCTGTTGAAGGGGAAAAGCTTCTCTGAAAAAAGTTTAAATCCTATCCCAATAGGCAACTTACACCAACAAATGTGATACATATTCATAGATTTTTTTTTAACTGGGCAAGAGGTGTAGATGTCATTTAAAAAAAAATTCTAAGCAGGTAATTGAACTTCTTTATGGAAAAAAAATTGTATCAGACAAGTTATTCAAAGAGTTCTTTATATATCTTCAAACTTGGTTGTAGGGGAGCTTTAAGACTGAAGGCTAGCCCCAAGATTTTGCAGATTGTCATAATTAATGTTGATGGCTTATAGATGGCAGAAAAGGGGCCATGAGGGATCTGGACTCCACAGTCTGATCACTGACGTGCAGCCGAGACCTGCCACCAACAAGAGAGACGAGCTCTGAGGTTCTGTCCAATGAGAGAGGAGTTCTGTGATGTTCTGTCCAATCAGAGCGGGTCGAACGCTGGTGGGCTGGGTCTCGTGGGCTGGCACCGCAGAACCAACGGATCTGGTCGTCGATATGTTTTTCAGTGTCGGGTGGAGTCTACATCCCGTCGCATCTCTGCGGGGAAGGAGTAGGAATTTTTTCAATTAGTTTTTCACTGACTATTTGTTACTGCCAAGCTATCGAAATACTCCTTAAAGATGACGACGACAACCACCTTTCAAGGAATGGACCCTGGTGCTAAAAGCAGTTCCAGGTAAAAGGAGCTGAAAACCTTAGACGAAGGAACAAAAGAAGTGGGATGCGGGCAAGCCTCTCAGCTAGCAAACGCCTCTTTTCTGCTTTTGCTTCAAGGCAGCCTGCTACCTAACATTAGCCCGCTGGTGACTGGCAAGGGATTTTTCTGGATTTAGCTAAACTGTCACATAGTCTTGCTAATTAAGTTAATCTTATTGGGTGACTGATGCGCCATTGCCTTTAGCCACATCAAGTTAGTTTGGTTGGCCTGTCTGAGCTTTGTACAATAATTAGGCATGCGAGTTCAAGAAAGGAAAGAGAGAAACCCAGTGCCGAAGAGATCTTTTCCGTGTATTTTTTGGGAGAAATGGACACAGCTACCTAACGTTAGCCCTCAACTGGCTGTGGCCGACTACAAAATAACTTTTTTTGTAGTTCAAGTCACAGCTCCTCTCCTGCTGTCATTTCTAAATGTGCTGCACGTTTTAGTTGTGAATACTGTTATACCTAATCTGTTAACTCTGGACTTTGTACCATTTTTTCAATACAGGACCAAAGAAACAGATAATGAGCCGAGTCCAAATATGTGATTGATTACAGGAAGAATCCTAGACTAGTCTGGGATCTGCATATGTCATTATCTCTGATATGGTTCATTGTTAGTTAAGGAGAAATGAAGTATAGAGACACTTTGATAATGTCCATTTTGTGGTTTCAATAGATATGTTTAACGCACAATAGTTGTTAAAGCTTCATATTAATGGGGGAAAAAAGACCTTAAGAAGACCACTCATCCTCCAAGCACGCAGTCATAGCTTTCCAGTAAGTGATGTGTCTCGTCTGGATGCATTCCTCCTCCTTTTTCAGTGAAAACAATGCAAAGAAAAATGCCTTTTAAATTATGACAGCCTCAATAATGAGGCATGATTTTAGGGCGTCTGAATCAGGTTTTTAGGCAATACTAGTACTTATAGCCTTTGCTGAGTGAGCATGTCAAATCTCAGTCAGTCATCAAGCGTTTTGAAGTCGCATGCTGTTTTCGGATGATGCCGGGGCCTGGGTGGGGGCTTTCAGCTAGCTAAGCCTGTAAATCTTTCCTTAGCTCTTTGCTTTTGCTTCTTAAACCCCCTTGTACGAGCTGCTGGTCATTTCTGCTGCTGGCTGACCAAAAGGATCCGTAGAGCAGCAACTTAAACAGAATTAGGCTAAAATCTTAGTAGGCCATCAAAAGCCTCCTACCCTGCCTTATCAGACATGCCATCTTCGGCTTTGGAGCTCAGCTCTATCTGCCCTAGCTCCACCTGCCTGAAGCTGTCCTTCAGCTTCTAAACATTAATGCCATTTCATTGATATTATTTGCAGTTTCATTCTAGGGTGGGGTCTGCTGCCAGGCAGCTAAAAGCTTTTTCTCCCGTCGCAATCCGTGTGGAAAGCATGAGCTCATCCTCTCTGGCCGGGAGGTGAAGTCTGGTTTAAGCATTACTGTCACAGCCAAGTGTGACGGACACTAGTGTGTATACAAGAATTGATTGAGAAAATTCAGAACAGTCCATGCGGTGTGGATTTTCCTCCTCTAGTTGCTTTCTTTGTAGTTCTGCTTCGAGAGCTGAGTTGTTTTTTGGACTCCATCTGTCCGCCTGGCCCTTGGACAGCTGCTCGGTGTGTCAGCTGGTGGCTTCAGGGACTCTGAAGAGAGGAGAGTTTGCTGGAAAAAAGAGGGAGGGGTCCAGCAGGGGCTCTGCAAACACATCAGTTTCTATCGTCCACCCCAACTGTCCTTCAGCACAGCAAGGAAAAAGGTTTTCCCTACTCATTATCGTGTTCCTTTTGTTCAGCTTGTGGTGGAAGGAATGTCGGTGGAAAGTGGGCATTGTTTACCATGCACTGGTCTGCATGCAGGCTCTCTATATTGTTCTAGAATAGTCTATTAGGTGACCTACATTAACTGGACCTCAGACTTTTCACCTCTATTGTATAATATTGACCCAAAAAGGCCATCGAATTGGATTTACTCTCTGAAAAATGGAATAACAATGCAACCAAGAACTGACACCAACCCCTCGTGTGTCACTGCAAAGGAATCTGTGCTGAGGAGAGGCAGCAGCTAGCCAGCTAACTCTGTGATTATATGCGACTGGAGTCAGCTGCAGGGCAGAGATTGTGACTGTCTGTCTGACAGGCTGACAGCCGGGGCTTAGAGAGGGGAGACCTTGCTCGTAGCCTGTGTGTTTTTTATGTGCGCGTGTGTGTGTGTGTTATGTGTTTGAAAGGGTTAGGGTGGGGTAGGGAGAAGGCTGTAAGTAGCTTGAGGCATCCTCATGTTTTATTTGAGTATTGATTTTTTTTTTTTTTTTGCTGTTCAGCTGATCGGTGGTGTGTGACACTAAGGCCTTGTGTTTTAGATTGGCCCAAAGAGTGGGGGAAGGGAGCATGGTCGGCAGGATGTCAGTCAACTGATATTATAATTCATCATTTGTTGCTCTTCAGGGTACTACGACCGCCAGGCGGGGACTCCAGCTTCACCTTTGGCACAGACGACAACTCGACCCCCCAGCGCAAGAACAAGATGGCCTCTAGCATCTTTGCAGAACCTGAGGACCCCCATGCTCATCGGAGGAACAATCCACCTAGTAACTCAGTCTAATATCAATATCAATATAACCTAGCTTAGTTCATTTTCCATGTGATAATATCAGGGCCAAAGGAATGAAAACAATATGGTTTTGATTTACAAGATAATATTAACTGTAGTTTGAGTTTTGCACCGGGGAAGCACTTATGTGAAGTCAAGTTCTAGCCTGCAAAAGAAGGCAGAACTACCAGAAGTCTTAAGTAAGCAAAAAACACCATGGAATTAATTCCTTTAACTTGAGCTAGGAAAAGATAAAAACTGGAGTGTTATTTAGTATTTTTCCATTTAGGTTGTCAGAAAGAACATCCCACGAGTGTAATGGCCAAAAAGCCCTGGAGCACTGGATAAGGGTAATTTGAAGCTAGGCTTTGTTAAATGGGTATGAGGATCAGCCCTCACTGGAAAGAAATAGGTCAGTTAAAAATGTGTCAATTGGTTAAATGTGTGGCCTTCTGTAGACATGAGGGAAGTTTTATTTTGAGAACACGAGGAGGAGCAGGCAAATGCAGCAGCAGGGGATATGAGACCTGTAAATGGCTTTAAGTTGTCAAGGTCACTGCAAACATAGAGCCACAGAGGCTTAAATGAAAAATTACTGTTGGCTGACATTATTGTACCTGCCTGTATGTTTTTAATAATCCAAGTAAACCTTGAGCAAAACATAATTCACTCTTTAGTATGCACTATTTTTATTGCTTGTAATTAAGGAAATAATTTTTTACCTATCTAGTCAGTGTTTGGTCAGGGCTCAAAGATCTGATAAAGTGCATAAAGTGGAAAATGCAGAACTTACAGCAGTAGGATTCCATTTCAGGCCAAGGCTGTTTTCACACTGGCCACTTTGTAGAAAACAGCGTACATGGTTTATCAAATTTTCTGGGTGTGTGGACTATGACGAATTCACGCTAAAATCATTATTTCAGCCTCTGACCTCTACAATCAGCAGTTGCTGACAGTAAAACCTGTTTCTGTTTCCATTGTTTCATTTGGGTCTAGGTTTAGTTCAGTTGTCCCACTTTAAGGCAAGACACTACAGGTGAATAGAGTAAAAACTAATAGATATCACCATAAAACTTCCCAGTTGATTTCTTACATTAAGACAAATGTTGTTTGTATCACAAGTTTTCTGAAATTTTATGGTTAAATTTGCAAATGATGCATTATGTAATTATATTGCACTTGTTGCATATATTTCCAGAACAGAAATCTGAACATCAGATAATGCCAGGTTCAAAATTCTTGTTTCATTTTGTTGAGTCAATGATTTTCACAAAGGGGATTTTGGATATCTCTTTTTATCAGCCGATAAATCAGAAAATACTGTCAACAGTACAAAGGAAATGACCATGTTTGGATGAGGACATCTGTTTCTGCCTGAATGAGCAAGGTTTATTACAATAGCAGGTTTTATAAGCATTGTGTTGCATCTGTCTGGCCTGGGTTTGAACTCCTAGTGCAGATAAACAGGTTTGTTTGCTTTGGCTGCTGTCCTGTATAGATCATTTTCAAATAGTCAAATATTCCTCTCATATACTTAAAACATGCCTGTTTGTGAATACTGTCTTGCAGTATGTTCTTATGCTTTACCCTTTGGAATAGCTTTTAGCTTTGTTGTAGTAACACAGGGTCTGCCAACATTGTGTACACTAACTAGAGGTCGGAAAACAGTTCTTTGCAATTTGCCTTTTTCTGATTTTAGAGTCACGGGAAATAAGAGGATAGGGAGCCATGCAACACACGTCCCACGATGGATTCATACTACACACATGCTTTTACGTAGTTTAGCTCTCTGACCACTGAGCCAGCAGACAGCTGGTTTTCATGATCACTGAATGTCTGTCCTCGGCAGGCAAGCACAACTTTTGTTGTAGTTTTTGGTCATGTACACTTCAAATATTTAACTCATGACAGCTTCAGACAAAGGCAAGACAATGTCCTGTTTACTCAGGAATAAACCAGATTGCATAGTGATTGTTTCTTCTGTAAAAGT
Organism: Seriola dumerili; assembly: GCF_002260705.1. Lineage (NCBI taxonomy): Eukaryota > Metazoa > Chordata > Actinopteri > Carangiformes > Carangidae > Seriola > Seriola dumerili. The sequence goes on along the minus strand of NW_019174424.1, from coordinate 1,155,759 downwards.
ATTTCCATTGAAAACTTTTCACAACAAAGTCTGTGGATTATCCAAAGTAACCTGGACATTATTTCTGGAAAGAGATGTTGCTGTGGAGTTTTTCAGGTTGTCATCTTTTAATGCTCTGATCAATTAAATTTAATTCATCTTATATGTACTAATCTCAGGAAAATAAATAAACATAAAACTCTGGCTTAACCAGAAATAAAGGGGAAAATATTTATTTTTTTATTTGGATGAACTGACAGTTATTTGAGTGTACAAACTGTGTTTTTACAAGGCAGTATTTAAATGTGAGAAGCTAATTCTGGTGCTTGGTTAGGGTTTTTAAAAATGTTTAAAAACCAGAACCAGTTTGACTGCAGGAATGTGCTGATATTATGTTTATGCTGACACATAGTCATATGGTTATTCAGCCAGAGTATCTGGCAGGTTGTTGGTCAGGATTTTGGGTTTTAAAGATACCAGAGCTGTTGGTTTGTTCAATTGCCCTCAGCTTTTGGCCACATGATGAGCACTCTGTAATCAGAGAGGAAGCCAAGACTACCAGCAGCAGCATGATTGCTGTTCCTGTCTCCAAGCTTGTTGACCAGTAAGGTCAGTGATATCATACATTTATATGATGGACTCAGGAGATCTATAAGGTTAAGTAGATGGTGTTATAGTGATGATAACATAATGAATCACTGTCTAGCCCATGAATCTAGTTTAAGCTTCTTCCATTTGCTATTTGCTGTTGACTGTCCAGTGACTTTAGCAGATTCAGAAATGTGGAGCCAGTAGTGGAGGAGCTCTTGTTGAGTGAAATAGGCGCTCAACAGTGCTGATTCACTTCACTCTATTAACAACAATGGCCACTCCTCTGCTTCTTCAGCAGTAGTTGTTCCCCTCATGACAAAGACAGTCTGTCCCCTCCCTGGCCCTTGGGGCTGGAGCAGGGCTGTTACCTTATGTGGCTTGGGTTAGCACAGCCTGCCTCCCCATAGTGGGCCAAACACTGGGTTTAATGCTCTTTCTGCTGAAGGAGAATGCAGGCGTTACAGGGTTATGTGAGTTTTGGCATTCAGGTCGTCTGCCTGGAAGTGTTCCACTGTGTTTCTGGGTCTGTTGCAGACGCCTGAGCGGATTTGGTGATGTTTCCTGTTGATTCTCAGTGATTTTGTCTTATGTTATTTTCAGTCGAATTCCCCCATAAAGCTGATGTTTTGTCAAATCTGAGAAGATGAATCTTGTGATGACTATGGGTTAGAAACATGGGGTCTGGCGTGGCTTTGTAGCTAATTGGATTAATGTCCATATGGTATGACTCTGCTGCTTTGAAACCCGACTCATGTTTTGTCATTTGTCTGTTGTGTTTCCCATCTAGCTTCAATATAATCTGTTAGCCAAAAAGTTGAAAAAAAAAAAAAGGCATCTGGTTTAGTCTTTTAATAAAGTTCTTCCTCTATCCATCTGCCTCTTACCTTCCCAGGCGGGGCTCCCACAGGGACCCTGTGTGGGGAGCCCTCAGCCCCACTGAGGCGGTGCCAGCAGCCTCTTCTCTTCCCCAAGAACCCTCAGCCGGAACTGACCACCATCCACAACTCTGGGGCAGCCATGGTCTGGAACCAGAGACGAGAGGTACTTCTCATTTAGTCTGACAGACGCTGTTTCCACAACAAAGCCACAGCCTAGTTTAGGGCTGAAAAGCACATGGTCATAGATTAAGTATAATTCTCAACAGTTCAGTGGAAAATTCAGTGGGGGATGGAGGACTATCCGTCTATTTGAAACTGGCCCAGGATGTTTGATAGATATTCTCCTCTGACATTTGTAATCCCTGTGGAGGTTTAATTTTTATTCTGGGAATGAGCCAGTCCTCACTGAAGACATGGGCGGAATTTTCTAACTGGGAATTTTGAATGAAGTATAAAGAGAGTGAAACAGGATATCAGTCATTAGTCAAGAATCCATTAGATAAACAAAGACAGGGCTTACCTTTCAGAAATGTATCAAATCTAAAGAATCAGAAAGCTGAGAAGTGGTGTCATTAATCATTATTCACTGGAATGACCTGGCTGTGCTAAGAAGGATCTTTCTGTACATTATTTTCTCTTTTGTCTTTGGGGTATGAATAACAACATAATTTAAACAATAAAGTTACTATTCCTCTCACACCAAGAAAATTCGGCAGAGGATCTGTAATATCTGCCAGCAATGAAAATCTTTTAATGTTGTCCAGACTCTGTCAGGGCACTGTGTTGTCAGTAGAAGAAGAAGTGATAGGATTCAGATAAAGGAATACAGGAAGGGTCTTTTTTTTTTTTCAGTGAGGATATCTGATATTCTTGTCTCGTGCTTTCATTGTAGGGTGAGAATGGCCAAGAACAAGCAAACGATGGTAAGTGTCCTCAACTCTTCCGCTGTTTATAAAAAGGCCTGTAAGTTTCTGTCACACTCTCACTATGTCTAAACAGCAGTGCATGACTTAGATTATTCAGTGAATAGCTCCATGGTACACTCTAACAGATCAGGTAATTCCACTCTCCCTCGCCTCTAAAAGATCAGATTGTGGCTACTGGTCTTGTCCCATATGCTGCTGGCATACCAAAACTTTTTTTAAAGATACAGTACACATGCTCTCCCTTTCTAAGTGAACATCACATGATCTCTTTGAAGTGGTTTTTCCCTGTCATGATGGCATGATGGTCTGTAGTCAGGCAGCTGTTCCTTGTTGGCAGGCTTCACTTAGTATGAAAAGCTTTTTATTAACCTCCAGGTGCATGTTTGTGAGAGAGTGGCTGGCTCCTCGGATAATGGAGGGTTTGACCACACATCACTATGAAGATGCAGAAATCAAAGCTCACTTATTTGCTTTTGAATGTGATGGGAATGTGTGTGCACAAGTGTTATATACGTGTATTAATGGTTATACGTTATCAAAACCTTTTTCTTCACCTCAGTCAGTTTGTCAACACAGTGTGATTAGTAATTTGTTTCCCCACATATCTCTTAAAATCAAACTGCTCTCACACAGAGTAGGTCAGCCAGAAGTGGATAGTTGACAGGAGTGCGTCGTCTTGCTGGCGCACAGATAGTTTAAATATGTGAGCTTCATCAGGCTGTGCAGTCCTAATATCCCTGGCACCAGTCTTATAAACTGTAAGTAATGCAGTTGTAACGGCAGCCCCTCCACTCCCTCTGGTGTCAAGCAGAGAATATATGGGAGTTGAGTTTCATTCTGTCTAAAAAGATTAAAAAATCTGTGAAAAAGTAAAGCATTGCTCTTATTTGTGAAGTCGAAATGCAGTTACTACGTATTAAGTCAAAATTTAGTTAGGATCAGTTAACATTAATGTTAGTTTTAACGAGTCAAAAATGCCAATTTTCTTTTGTAGCTGGAGAGATAGCTAGGCTTGACTACAGCTAAATTTGCTTCATTTTTACCCCCAGCTGTTTACTATTGTTGAAATCCTGTGTACTTTGATGAACTAACATTTTGGTGATTTAGCTTTTAGTCACTCCATATAGAAAATAATTACTAGATATAGTCAAGGGTAATTAAAACAGCTTAACTACTCCTGCTAAAATGTAACTCATGTGGTTTAGCAGACTAGCAGTAACTTCTACCTTAGCTTTTGACTTCAGTGAACTTCATGTTGTGGGGTGGTTAAGCGACTTATAAATTGTATATTTAAATTAATTAAATTGTAAATTTTTTATTGCTCTCAAAGTAATTTTTAACAAATGGTAGATGGAAAGCTAAAAACACTAATACTGTGATTTCCCCTCATATTCTCTAGTTTTGTTCAAGAGTTGAGTCTTAAGGTTGTATCTATGGTCTATGTCAGTGTTTTGTGTTGTAAAACTGCTGAGGACATTTTCAGTTTGTTTGCCAGATAACATGATGTTATACAACAGAGCTGTCTGTGGAGCTTAATCACATATACTGTCATCCAGAAACCGTCTGCAGTTGCATTAAGTTAAATATCAGCTACAGCTGGATGCTCTAGATGACCGTGTTGTCTTTTTGTAGCACCTGTAGAGTGTCCTGACGATGTGGAGATGGAGCAAGAGGAGCAAGACCAGCAGAGGGAGACGTCAGACTCCTCTGCCCCGTCGGGAGGTGCCAACGCTGCCGCAGGTGGCCGAAGAAACCCACCCGGTGGCAAGTCCAGCCTTATCCTGGGTTGAGACCACTTGTTTTTTTTGTTTTTTTTTTCATTCAAACGCTTTTTTTATTTTTTAAAGATAAATACCCCCACCACTCTCTTCCTCCTCATCATCATGTCACCTTCTTCCCTAATTCACATGCACTCATGCTGTCACGTCCATGGACCCTCGTGTCCTCGCCCTCCACCCTCAAACCTTTTGTTTTGATCCTTTTTTCTATTAAAAGAAGAAAACTGTTGACAAAAGCACTTTATGTATCTCCCCCCCTCCTTCCATTTCAGCCCATCCTGTAGTGCATCGCGCCTGCTGGGAAAGGCATGACGTTTAGCTTGTCTCTCATTCTTCCCTGTTGTAAATGGTAAAGGAAAAAATAATAAAAAAGATTTGATGCGTGGATTTCTAAATACAATAAAGATTGATATGAATTTGCTGGGGCTGATTCTTCTTCTTTTTTTATGTAGTAATAGGAGTATTTAATCATACTGAATTGAATATTACAAAAAAATTAAAATTTAATGTAGATAAAGGAACATAAAGTATAAAAATGTAGACTTAAAGTCTCCTTTTCAGTTTCCATGTGCATAAATGGCTCCACACATTGTGTTGAACATTATTTATGTTCAGTGAGATGGAGCCTGAAGACTGCGGCCGTTGAGAGTAGAGACAGGCTCCGGGACTGGAAATCTGCCCAGCCAAAGTAATCATGAAAGCTGCCGCCAGTTCTGTCAAAAGAGAAACTGCCCTATCTTTTCATGACATCATACACTGGTTATTTGGCTGTCTTTACAGTGTTTCTGATTTAAGAGAGGAGATGCATTTTGTTCACACTCAGAGTTAGGCTTTTTTAAACAAGTCAGATTCAAAAGGTGAAATGTGATTCATACAAGATGTAATGTTACTTATGAAACGTTACCTTTGATAGCACTCCTACAGATTGCTTTATTTGGGAATGCTTGTCTTAATCTGAGCACTTCCTTCTGAAGTACCATTGGGAACATACAAAGAGGATGCAGTACAATAACTCCCAACCAGTTCCTGTTTTGATTTTTGTTAGACCTGTTGGGCTTAAAGTTAAAAAAAAGTTAATGTTAGTGAAGGGCTTTGTTCTGCTCTTATGTGAGGTACAAAAAGGGATATTTTGGACATATTACCTACAGCTGATGCATTTATTCTGTCTATATTGCTCATCTTGATGCATATATTCGACAGCTAGAGTAATAGCTCCATATATCGTAATTAACATACGGCTTTTTAACAGCATGGATACTGTAATAGCAAAATTGAGAGGTCACTGGTATTAGTAACAGCCAGTACACAAGTCATTCAGTGTAATTTGGACATTCCAATGGTCATAGAAATAAATAAAATAAAATTTGACCTCAGTGCAGTCCTCAAATTAATAAGCCGTATTTAAACAAGATGAACTAGGGCTCACAATATACCTCAACACTGTCAGCAGATTTACCTACATGTATGAAGAGCACATCTAATTATACATGACCTTGCGATCACTTGGACTTTAACTCCTCTTGTCTTTGCGCCATAGTTTTTCTGTGAATGGTGGTGTATTGACTTGATGACTATTTGTAAGCCTCTTACTGTACAGCTGAAGGGGTCTAGAAGGCAGATCATCACAGTGGGATAGTTCTCTGAAGCTAAGCCATGACAAATCTTATCTTCATTGACTCAAGGATTTTAGAAGTTAAAGGGAATTGACAGCAAGAAATAATTTGACAGGTTGTGCTGATCTGAGTTTGATATTTCTCTGACAGTTTTCATATTGTGCTCAACTTGTGTTTAACTAAATGGTATCCTTAAAATATATTGTGCTAGCTCCTTTTGTCTGCATACCAGCCACAAAGGTCTCAATCAAAAAAAAATTACTGTCAGAATAGTTCCAGTGGCTTTTCTCTCTGTTTCTGCCTCCTGAGCTACAACTCGAACTCCTTCAGATCCAAACCTTGAGCAGCCTGTGAAGAGTGCTGTGGCACAGTGGTGTGTTTCGGCCCTCATCTGCAGTGTAAGGCATGCAGAGGTCACTCAAGATCAGGAAAAGAACTTCCTGCCCTGGAGAAATGCCAGGATGTTGGAGAGCAGTCAATGAAGGCTTGTTTTCTGTAAGCGCTGTACCCACAGGGAAAATCCTGTGTCTTTTATTATTACCTTAGGACACAGAGTCAGGCTGGATCTCTGGTGCTTTCCTCGGTCTGCATCTGCTGTACATATGATCTACCTGTATGTGTGTTTAATAATCAAGTATATTTTATCAAGTACTGTACTTAAGAACAAATTTGAAGTACTTATACTTCACTTTAGTGCCTTAATTTTAAGATACTTTATACATTTACTCCACTATATTTATTTGGCAGCTGTAAATACTAGTTACATTGCAGCTGAAGATATACAGAAGTGCAGCTGGCTACAATATTAAAATGTCACATACATGTTAATCCACTATAATAATAATCCAACAGTATAACATATAATAATGTAACAATGACAAACCCATTTTTGCTGTTTAGTGAGTAATTTCACTTTTGCACTTTAGCTTCATTTTCCTAATAACATGTGTGTGCCCTTACTTAAGTAATGTTTTGAATGCTGCAGTTTTACTTGTAGCTGACTATTTCTAAATTGTGGTATTGCTACTTCTACTTAAGTAAAAAATCTACCAGTGATACCCAGTGTTCAATTTTAGGTCAAAATGTTGGGTGGACAATTGCATTATTTGGCTGCAAATGCAACACAGCAGTTTGCTCTCTTGTCCTGGTCAGTGAATCAGTAAAACCAGACTCTCTATTCTATCCCTATTGACGATCCTGCTAATCTTTCAAGAAAGATGGGAGATTACCATTTTCCTCCCCCACAGCCATATGCCAAGTTATTTAACTGATGTCTGAGCTGAATGTTTAAGCGTCCTTGCTCATTTGCGACTTCAGTGTATTGACAGGGCCATTATACCACGCGCCCTCCAGATGAGGCCATGTGTGTCCCGAGAGATCTCTGAGGAGGAAAAGGATATGCCAGTGTGGAAACGAATTGGGGAAATGAGGTGAGTCATCTCTGTGAGACATGGCAAACAATCAGTCAATCAATACCCCGATTCAGTCATACCACACTGACTCAGCAACTACTCTGGGCAGGCTAAAGTGGGATCGAAGGAAATACGCTGCTAAATAGGTTGCTCAGTATCCTAACACCATGCAGAAAACAGCAGGGTAAAATATGCTGTATTGTCTGTATTAAGCAAAAAATAAAATGATTAAATATTCTTCCAATCTATTTTTGTGGTCTTCCTCTCCTCTCTGTGACCAGAGACAGATCCTCTTGATTATCCTGCAGTCTCAAAAATGTAACGCCTCCCACCCACCCACCAGGAGCACTACACAGGAAGCACTGGTTGGCAAATGGACAGGGCCGTTTCCGTAGCGACAAAGGCAGCGTAAAAGGCCCTCCTTGCAGCGTCTGCTCCAGCTCACTTTGTACCTCCTTAACTGAATGAGACTGGAGGAAGGGAACTAATGGAGCAAAGAGCAGTGGGATGCACTGGGACTTTTTCATTCTGTCCCAGAGTGAGGCAGAGACAGCGGGGGTGGGGTTCTTATTTATCTCCAAAGACTGTAAAAGCCCATATTGATGTTATTGATGTTGTGTTTACAATTCTCCCAGGACAGTGACAACTTAATGGAGTTTGTTGAGGTCATCTCAGTTTCAGTCTACTTTGGTTATCGTGTGTACTTCTGCCTTGTCAGCTGTAGGTACATGATTGTGATTTTAATATGTCATCAATGCCCCACCTGTCCTCTGACAATACGGTTGGATATTTTTGTTTCAATACCAACTCTCAACTACCAACTATGTCAAGAGTTAAGTAAACTAAACGAAAGGCAATAGAGTATTTATAAAAAAGGATAACCTATAAGAGTTTAAAAGCAGCCTTTTAAAACTCAGATTCAGCAGATCTGATGGAAAGAGGAAGGCTGTTCCAAAGTTTAGGAGCTACAACCTCAGTATATAAGTATTGTCATCTCTGGATTTATACAAAGAATGGGGAACAGATAATAAGGTTTGATCAGTTTATTAGGGTGTTGTGGGACTGATGACTTGTTTTTGTCAACAGCCTAGCTGCAACATTACCACCATCACTGTAGTTTTTGTCAGTGGTTTTCATGGTTTACCGTGCGCTCTGGAGTGGTGAGGAAACAGGTTTCCAAGGACATTCAGTTACACTGTCTGCTGCACACTGCCACAAATCTCAGGTTCTGGTTTATAAAGAAGCTTCTGTGGAGGTTTTCACTGCAAGAGCTTGTTCTTCGCTCATAAACGTCAGTCCTTCAGTCACATTTTGTTATTCCTTTCTTTATTTTGGAATTAAACTTAAGTACATTCTACCAACAAAATAGTTTGTATAAAACCGTTGACAGTGTGAACAGAACATTGTTGTTTTCATATAACTGAGTATTGTTTTATTTTGTATGTATGTACTGAGCCAGCAATGCAGTTTATATTATCAGCGACACTTTATACTATATAAACAATAAGTGGTTTGTAACACAATATATGTAGTTTTAAGGCGGTTTGTATGTGTTTTATAATACACAGTATTTGTTAACAATCATATCTTCTCCTGTGAAGACATACTTTGCATTATTACAACTATGTTTTAAAATTGTCATTCTTCACTTGTTTATACACCAGCCTCAACTCATAGGTGACATTTGCCGATAAATGCATTAATAAATACTTTCCTCTGCTCACGACTACATTATAGCGTGTTATCATTATTATTAAATGTTTAAATACTGCTAAGATCCTGTACACATCCTTCATCTACTGTAAAAGGTTGACAGACATGTTTATTCTCCAGCCACTAGGGGGCACTGCAAAACAGGTGTCTGACAGAAACAAACTGGAAAAAAATATCAACTAATGACAATGCCTTTCCATGTGCCTGATGTTTTAGATGGTTCATGTTCGTTCAGAAAAAATGTGTTGGAGAAAGTTTTTTTTGTGTGTGTGTGTGACTGTGTCATGCTAGATTATTATTATTATAATCACTTTATTTGTTTTATTTCATTCAGATTAGAATTACCACTCTCACATTGCAATGCACAGAATTTCACAAATTAGCTGAAACTGAATCCCAGTGGTAACACAATCCCACTTCCTTTTAAGAACTTAGTTGACATGTGACATTTATATTATTCTCAGTGTCAGCATGTCTGTGGTCTGCAGGCTGTCTTTACTTTTGTTTTATACGAGTATTGTTTTGTGCAACAGCTGGAGCCAGTGAAGTAGTTTCTCCACCCATATCTGAAACATGGCACTGTCTGGCATTCTCTCTGTTACTGTCTGCACATGAGCATATCTACATAAAATACTCTACTGTGGAATAAAATAGATATTCTACAGTTATGTTTATCAATACACAGTCTGTCCTGGGATTTTTTTTGTTTTATTATTGTGACAGCTTAAATAAAAGCTCTTCTTTTCACCGTAGAAAAAAAAAAACATATTTGATTAGTTTTCAAATATGTCTGCTCTTTTGCAACCTCAAAGCGCAGTTGCTGCAAAGGAGGCCTTTCACCCTTTGTTAACACTTCAGTTACTTCCTGCATGGCTAAATCTGGTTCTGCTGTCACATCCTTTTTAGAGTCACATGCTACCTTTAGTGCAGATGACAAGACACACATTTCCTCCTGAAGATAGAACTCAAGGAAACCTTGCACCGTCAGCATGTCTGCTGCTTGGATAAAGCTCCTAACCATCCTTTGTCTCACCTGCACAGTCCTGAGTGACCAAGGTAAGGCTGATTACATGTTTGATGACAAAAAATGAAGCAATTTTGTTTTCAAGTAATTACAGTACAAATGTATGAACTGTATATATGTGAAAGTTTTATCAAGAGTAAATTGAGATGAAATTGGATAACTGTACTAGTTGTTGTTTCTGTTTATATATGTAGGAAGAGATGGAGTGGTATGGAGAAAACCTGGAGAAGACATCACTATCCAGTGCAGGACCTCTCAAAGAGCCACTTCTGTGTTTTTGAACAAGGGTCTCAGTCAGGAGGTTCAAATCTTTTATAAGAACCAAGATTCAAATAAAGACAACATTGCCAAAGAAGTCACAAACAGATTTCAGCTAAATGGAGCATTTCCCAACATGGACTTTCTCATCAAAAACTTGACCTCTGCTGACACAGGGCCCTACTGGTGCATCTTCAAAAGGTTTGAGTTCAAATCCGCCAGTACCAAAGTTTTGGAAAGCAATGGATCTGTACTCCTGGTGGTGACAGGTGGGCCTCATAAGTTTTTTTATTTTGCCACAAAAACTATGGAGCTTAAAAAATGAACCTTGCTATCATTTAGTTGGACACACTTTCTTCTCAATGCCAATATAACAATGATTCATTCAACAAGCATGTGGCAGCGCAACATGCGCTTTACAAAGTGGGTCAACTGTGCATTGTAACTGTAAGCTACTGATGTAAGAAATTCAAAGGTATTCAAAGGTATTCAAATTCAAAGGTGACAGGTATAAAATGATCAACAGAAGAGTGTTGCAGAAGCTGTAAACTTCTGCTTAAGCTTGAAAATGTCTAATTCCTCTGAAACACTGTTGTATTAGGGAAGTGCAAGAATTTCACTCGAAATGGAAAACCACTGGAGCAATTGGCAAACGAAATACTCCCCAACAATTCCAGTGCCACAAACAATAACATTAGGGTGCAAAAGAAAAAGAGATAAACATTAAACCTTTACTGCTTAAGTCTGTGTGTTAATAAATGTATATATATTTATCTATTAACATAACAGTGAAATGTTGTTACATATTTGGTGAGTTGCAAAAATGTTGATAATTGATTTTAAAAATATATTTTTTACACCAGCATATCTGATATTGCAGTACAATATGCATTTCTGGTCACCGCAGTGTTATTAAGCATTTCATTCTTAGGCTATGTTTATGCACTCACAACTCTACTCACAACAAAAGGATGGCATTAGGGTGCAATTCATAAATAATGGGCTTCATTCATTCAAAATAACTTTTCCTCTGACCATAAACCAGACAGCAAACATGTGTTTGTTATCATAATGTAACTTGGAAAACAATTTGGTAATAACCCAACTTGATGTCTAGATGAGAGGTCTGCATTTGCAAATCCATCTCCTTCACCTGGCACTGCAAAGCAGGAGTGTGAAAAAGTACATGTGAATCTGGTCCTGGTGTGTGTTGTGGTCTCTGTTGCTGTGCTGCTCTGCTTCATCGTGATCGCCCTCACATGGATCTTCATTAAGGTATTTAATTGAGGTATTTCCCGATTTAATGTGTGTGTGCGTGTGTTTCTCTTTTGTTGTTTGATTGTACTCTTGCTTTGACTCACAAGACATGATGGAATCTCAGGGGCTGTTTCCATGTTCCTGTTATTCTTAACACAACATTTTCCTGTTATGTTCAACAGTACTCATCAAAAACAGAATCTGAACTCTGTTTCTGTATAACCAGAGGTGGAAAAAGTACAAAAATATTGTACTCAAGTAAAAGTACCAATACTTTGATGAAATATTACTCAAGTAGAAGTAAAAGTACTCATCTGAAAATGTTCTCAAGTAAAAGTAAAAAGTAGTTCATTTGAAATGTACTTTAAGTAAAAGTTACTTAGTTACTTTCTTTGTGTGGGGTGTGAGGGTAGTAAAAATAGGACAAGGGGTCAGAAATCCAAAACTATTTTGTTTTTAATTAAAGAACAAGTGTTGTCCGCGCGCGCCCTCTATGTTCACGCGCCAGTGCTAATCACATCATCATTTGTCACTGTTGGTTCTGGCCATTGGTTTACTGTCTATGGTTCTGGCGCGTATTTTTCCCCTGTAGGTTGAATTGTTATTATAATTGTGATTTTTATTTTTACTCAGTAACGGATAGGATTTATAAAGTAACTAAGTACAATACTTGATTCAAAACGTACTCGAGTAAAATACAAAATACCGATTTTAAATTGTACTTAAAAAATACAAAATACACAAAAAATACAGTAACGTGAGTAAATGTATTTCGTTATTTTCCACCTCTGTGTATAACACACTATTATTTGTGTACACATACATATTGGGATACACATTGGGATATACAAAATAATAGAACCATCTGTCAGAATAAAGCAGTTATTCAACAGTTATTCATACACCTCATACAGCTCTCTAAAACCTTTTCAATAAAAACTGAACATTATAAAATCAGTCTTCATGAAGATAGAAATTATTGCAAGGCTAATGTATTAGACTGCATTACTGGTGTCAGTTCACATTTAAACACGTCAGATATGTGATATTATGAACTTTTAAAACACGCCTGACCAGAAAATGTAGAAAAATATAGAATGTGAAAATGTCACTTTAAAATGTTTCCAAAACAAGTTGTAATATTACAAAGGTAAAGTATGACCTGAGAGAAAAGCAAACAACAAACTGAAGCCCTACTTATTGTATGATCACATGTTGACAACAATTTCTGTTGTTACCAGACCAAGAAGTTACACTCTACAGTGAAACCGACACGTGTCACCACCAATGATGTTTATGAAGAAATGCGTGGAACGCTCAGACACTGAAGATGTCTGCCTGCAAGCAAGCAACCTGAAACTCCATATCCTTAAACTCTGCACCACCACTGAGGTACAAGTGATGCATGTGAAGCACTGTGGCAACTCACCATGTTCTCCAACATGATCTGTTATCTCTTCAGGTCCGTGTGTGTCTGAGTGTATGTCGGTGAAAGTCACTTAAGACAAGAAGGTGTGTGATTTGCAAAAAGGTACAACATGAGATAAGCTGGATTGCCACTTAAGATTATGTAGAAATGGTTTGGCATGATGTATAAAATTACATAACACAACTCCACAACTTTGAAAATAGTCTTTGAGTGGCAAAAAATCTAAACTGGAATGTATCTTTTGATGCAATGTATTTTTAATGTAAATATCTTTCCTCTAATTTCAGTAATTTCTTATAGTTTTGTACAAAGTTTATAACAGCATTGCAGATGATTTATTGAATTAATAAAAGTGGGGTTCATTTGAATGCCATATGTACAGTATATATAGATACTATGGACTGTAACAGTAATAACTGTAATTTTCCATCTACATATATAAAACAATAAATTTGAGAGATGTGTAGCAATGTTTAACATAATCAGCCTTTTTATTTAGTGCTGTAAATACTGTATATAGATGACCCCAACCTACAAATCACCTTAAAACTACATTATAGTGTGTTATAAACCACTTAATGTTTGTATATTGCTTATAAATGCTAAATACAGGGGGTTAAAGCGTTACTCACATGATATATAACAGGATGTGTGGATATTCTTATTTTAATGATCATGTCATGATGAAACAACAAAAAGAAAAAGAAAGAAAAGATAAAGGGAATCGAATTATGTGAAATCAGTTAAAAGTTTAAAATCACGTTCAAATTACTGAAAAGGAAATACAAGGTTAACAGGAAATTAAGAAAGTAAATTCTTTGGTATTATATCCTGAAAGTAATGGAGAAGAATGTTTGGAAGTCTGAGTGATCTTATTATGAAAATATTTAAAACCAGGGTGCACCAGATTAGAAGGAATGACCCTTTGTTCAATCTGTACAGTCAAGGGGTTAATCAGACACATAGTTTGAGTTGACCATAAAAACATTCACTCTCTAGCAGATAGTAATGCTGGATTTATGCATAGGAATCATGAAGTTTTCTAATTCTGAGGAAAGCTCAGACTTCTCTGTCAGTCTCAACTTCAGACTTGATTAGCAGCAAAACTGCACTGGGATTATGTGAATAAATGAAATGGCGAACAGTTGGTGCAACATCTGTAGGTTATACTGCAAACTTCTACTTCCACTGACTTACTGTCAGCCACCAACATCCCACATACCACAAAGGGGTCTATCTGTGACTGTGGTGTTTGAAGTTAATTCAGTAAAGCCTGACACGCTGCTTCTTTTACTATAACTCATGAGAATTTAGAAAGTTGTTCAAATTCAAATAGTTAAAATCTTTTTTAATGCTTTTTTTCTTACAAGTCACAGTCGATGTTGAACCTCATTTGAAGAAACAAGCTCTTGAAAAACAGTACAATAATTTATTACCTGTGCCAAGTTGAGCCTAGTGCATGTGTTCGCTTATGCAAACACTGTAAATCAAGGAACAGTGCAAACAACATAAGTCAAGACAAGTTTCATCCTTCTTCAGGGCCAAGAGACACGGTATGAGTCAACATTAAAATGTCAGGCAGAAAAAAAGGGGCAAATGCAAAGCATGCAAAAAAGCGAGTGTTTACTTGTGCGGTGAGTCTGTGTGGTCACAAGCTGTGACTTTTTTCCCCTTGACAAAGCAGCAAAGATCGGCCGAAACATAGAAGTGTGAATTGTGTGTTTACACGTTTGTGGGGTAAGAATACACTAGTGCGAGTGCTCGGTTGCTGTGTGTGTGTCTGTGTGAAGGGGATGCACTTACAGCACTTTGTAGTCCAGCAAGAAATGGAAACTGTTTTAAGGTGAGTGGCAATGCACAAATGGAAACTGAGACCTCTTTTACAAGAAAAACTATTCAAGCAGACTTACAACCCCAAGAAGCCAAGACTGTCTACACCACAACATCAGTTATTCTCAGCTAGAGTTCAACTTAAATGTTCCATTTAATCCTCCCATTTGTACTGATACAGACGAAGTGCAGGAAACTCTGGATTGTGCAACTGAAGCAGTCTCTATACCTGTCATAACTTGCGACAGGAAACACAAAATGATAAGGTATGTCAGAACCTGGGGTACAAAAATACTATATGCCACAGTAAGAGATAACAATCTGCCACCGTTTTACATGGCCAATAGGCACTGTGAATCATGTTTACAAAAACGAGGATATATCATTTTTACTGTGAAGCCACATGTACAGATGAGCTGTTTTGATGTAACCTCTGAGAGGACCCAGTATCAAGTTTAATGAACCAATACCAGCAGGTGCTGCTGATCAAAGGTAAAGTAATTAAAGAGTTAACTTGAAATGAGGTTTCATTACTTACTTCTCATGTTTTTGAGCTTTTACAGAATTTGTCAGAAGCTGTTTTCTGTAAAAGCATGAGCGGAAACTTTGACATTCACAAGGTACTTTTAGAAGTGTAGGCAGGTGTGGGGTGAAAAGCGGTTTGGAGTCAAAATGTTTGGTTTCAAACTCTGAAGTTATCTGATTAGTGTTTTCCATGCAAGTCATATTATGGTTAAAAGTTTGCATACTCTAAGTACACCTTCATTCACTCTCTTATGCTTCCTTTCTCTTATGTTTTCTGGTCAAAGCCATATGTGGAAAGTACACCTATAGACTGCTTTGTTTCACTGCAGTGACAGGATGCGGTTATGGCCTTACATGTAATAGCACGGAGTAAGAGGTCCTGCCACAAATGTCAAGTCAACCTTTTAAAGGTAAATGTAACAGCTTCTTGGTCATATGTACAGGATGTATTTCTTGTAAACTTTTTGGATCATTTTTGATGAGGGTATTTCAGGAAGCCTATCCTATAACACACTGAAGCTGGCACTCATTTTCCCTAAACACCAAAGAGTTTTATGGTTTACTGAAAAATCTTTCCTTTTACTTATAGGAGCTATTTTTTAAGTTTTTGCTATTGCTACATAGCCAATGTTAGCATTAACAGCTTAATTAGTAGTTTTACTTACCAGTCTAGAAAAATCAATGCAAGTTCAGCATCAAACTTCACACCTTTACTCACCAGATGCTGTCGCCAATGGTAAAAAGCCACCAGTGTTAACTCTTGTTTTGCTTTCTGATTCTATCACTTCTTTTCTTCTAGCTGGAGATACTTAGTCAACATGTTAACTAGGTAGCCCCAGCCTGGCCAGCCTGTTTCATCACTATCTGATAGTGAATCATTGTAGTGTCCAGACGTATTGTGTTCAGAGGTGGTGTATTATATCCTCTTGTATTTTAAACACAATGATGGCTATTGCTGAACAGTAACCATCACCACCACCTGCTCCCAGCAAGAAACAGGCAGAGAAAACTTACAAATAGCCCCTTTAAATGCCTGACTTACTGCTGCTGATACCCACCAAGTGGCAACCTCTGGGGGTGAAAAATGAAGCTAAAAAACTGCAGTTCCTCAAATGACCACAGACTGACTCCCAGAGCGAGTCAATCCCCATAGGCTCCCATGTTACTATTCCCAACCATACAATAGAAATAAACATGTTTACAGCCTGATACAAAAAACTGCAGCTATAGATATTTCCCCCCTTCATGTCATCTGTACAGAGGGTGAATTTTTGCATTAGTTTAAAGTTTATTAAGGCTTAAAGTGATGCATAATTGATAAACCGAAAGAACCGGCTACAAAGATGCCCCACCTCTTTGTCCATTTCTGGATTAGTCAGGAGTTAGGCGGAGCCAGGCACTGCCAAGATGGCGACGATGGAGCAGCCCACTCTGAACTTCTAAACTGCTCTTCAGAAACCTATGGGTGAAGTCACAGAGGCTACGTCCATCTTTATATACAGTCTATGATACCCACATAGCAGTAACAGAAGCTTTTCTGAATGATGACTAAAATATACTATGCATTATAAATATACTGAATGTTAAACTTATATAATCCAATGGAATAGCTATACTCACAACTCAGGTTAGATTTGTATGTGAAGCAGCCTTTACTGAAATAAGATTGTTACAGAATGGAACCTGGAGGGAATAAAGTTAAAAAAGAATGGTCTGAAGGCCCTGGGAGCAATGGTGTTGGAGTAGCAGTCGTGGCAAGGCCCATTTTGAGGATAGATGAGGGCCTTAGGTTTAAGGAGGTGGAGGGTCTTTTGGACGCCTGGTCCTACTACACGCCTAAGGAGTCTTAGATAGGGTGGCCTGGCAGGCCTGGTTTGGGGAATTCCACACGGGGCTAGACATCATTGCTCCCAAGGCGGTAATAGGTTCACTTTAGAAAATAGGTGGAGAACCCACCTAACAAAGAACTATATACAGTATGAATGTGCACAGGCTCTCTGTCTTCAGTTCAGATTGGTATCTGATCTCGCCTTTATTCTTGTGAAAGAATAAATTCTATTGCACTGGACTCTGACCATCTCCAGTGACTTATTTTTTTAATCTTTTTTGACTCGAGTAAAAGTGCAGTTTTGTTGAAAGTTAAGTGTTGGTGAAGAGGTCTAGACTTAGTCTCTGGCCTGGACCTCGACTTTTTTTCCTCCAACAATGACAAGGTTCTCTATTCAAATTCTACACAACCTTACAACAGATCTTAAAAATAGAGGACTTTATTTCAGTGTTAGTTGCTTTGTCACAATCAAACAAGTATGTGGCTAAATGATAAAATGTATTTATTTACATATACAAATTGATGGAATGTACATTGGTTTGCTCTTTTCATCAACAATACTAGACAGCTTTACTCTCAAGAAGGACAGCCAACCGTATCACAAAATCACTATTAACTATGAACAGGGGTTTGTCTGATAATGCAAGAAAATTTGGTTAAAATTGATAAAAAATAAAAAAAATGTAGAATAAAACTCTAAACTGAACAACTCTCTACAGCATTTTTTACATTCTCACATAACTTAGTATATTAGCATAGGGAAGTGGGACCCTCGAATCCTCCAGTTGTGGTCGCTTCTTGCATCCACCACTTATTGATACATGTGGTACACAAAAGCCACTGAACATCTGAATCAGCAGTTATGGTATATTATCTAGTTCAACCAGACGTTTATACCTCCCTGATATTGTCATCTAAGGCATCCCACATTTGAAGCATTACAGAACGCAAAGGAAACTGACTAAGCAAGGCCTTTTTCAAATTACCTGATAATACAAATTTTCTTATTTGGGTACATGTTTCAGGTACATGTTTCTTCTACTACATTTCTGTTTTAACGCTAATCCAGCCATCCTGTATCCACTCAAACCCTCTGGGCAGAAACTTATAGATAGAAATGCTTTGAAATTCTATGATCAGTAAAAGTACCTTTTGATTTCCTTCTTGTCCTCAGATGTATTCAGTATAACATCTGCATTAACCTTTCAGAATGAGAAACTTTATGACCTCTTGCCACTGGTCCTACCATTATGGTACATTTGCATTTAAGATCTTTCTGTAAATGCCTATTATGTATTGCAGCTATTCAACAAAAGTCACAAAAAAGTCTTGCTTTAAGATACTAAATAAGTGCCTGTACATAGCATCCACAGAATAATTGACACGAAAGTTGTTGCTGGATGGGTCCTATCTGTTAACAACGCATGCACATACCTCAAACTGATATTACCGTCATCTGATTCAGTATGTAGGTTGGTTTTCTGGGTCAAACATCTCACACATCCGCCTACAGTTGTCAGTGCTGATTTTTTTCAAGTTTCAGTGTCAACACCATATGAAACATCAGCAAGGTCTGTTTTCTAAGTGAATGAAGCTACTGAAAAACAAGACTTCAGAACAGAGCGCAATTATTTTTTTTCTGTTTGAACTCAAGTCTGTTCTAATAAACACCCAGTGAGTGAAGCACTAATAAAGCTGGTTGTTTCTGTTAACGTTTTAATGAGGGAAAGCATTTGCCAATGCTTGCATAGTAATTTTAGTCCCTGCATGCTTATGTTAGCTTCCTGAAAAATCTTGAGGGACGGACCAGAACATACTTTAAATGGACTTTCTATCCGTTATTGTGTCATTTAATTAAGCATGAATCCCTCCAAACCCAAATGAATGATTGATTGGCCCAGAGCTGGACAGGGGCCCTCAAATGTGCCAGATGATATAGATCACTGATGCGTCCAAGCTGTCATTGAGCTGCAGAGGACAGACCAGAGTATGAGAGAGGATGAGACCTTGCAGCAGCCACAAGAGGTCTCTGCAGCTCAGAACTGCAGCCGTCCGTAGCTTGATGTGAACTCAGGTCTTAATAACATGAAGCAGGTTGCCACAGTTTGACATGTGGAATTTAAAAAGGTTAAAGGCTGCGGGCACAGCTGAACATTTGAATAGATGTGGGCTAACAACATGTGGCACCACCCACTCACAATGTTTATACTACTAACAAATTGCCTCCCTACTCCAACACGCGCACACACACACACACACACACACACACACACACACACACACAAGCCTGTCCACACAATACATATGGAGTGGTTTGTTGGTGATGGGTGCCTGTTCCTTGATAAATTATACCATACACACAAAAAGAGGGATTTCCAACAGTTATTTTAATTATTGTGTCTGGTCATCTGTTGGACAATTATTCACACGTGGGCATTCCTCCTTTAAATGTTGCACAACAGACCAGACCTGAGCATTGCTGAATGTCAGCATTTCTGTCCAATTCACGAATTTGCTTCAGACCACAAGCCCATTGCAAATGTGATTCACAGACAGCTGAGCTTTAATCTGTGAAGGCCCCCCCAGTAACAGTAAACCACTCCCGCTCCTGGACTGGGCGTGCGTCAGGAGCGCAGGTGTGATTGTATTCATTCCCAACAGACTGTCTCCCCAAGTGGTCGGCGGTGGAAATAAAGACGGGAATTAAGTTTAGGAAGTTCAGTAAGCAGTGAGTTTACCTGCGCTCAGGTGCGTTTGGAAAGCTGACGGTCAAGGAGTGGCATAGCAGGAGAGAGGGGAGAGCACAAAAAGAAACAACCAGGAAAAATTACGGATGAGAACGTGCCCTTGACAAACACTGAGAAACCGGAGGGAATCATCAACCGATAAGATTTTCAAACTGAAATACCACTTTAAAAAAAAAACAGGAGAGGAAAGCATCCGCAACAATGAGGAAATCTTCATATCAAGGTAAGCGTGTTGCCGTGGTAAATCGTGTGTTATCTGTCTTGATATAATATATATATATATATATAATCGAACTGTAGTTGCAGCCTGATGTTGGTGTTAAACTTATTGATGAAATACTGGTGTGTGGGTGCATGAGTGTGCCCATTTGACAAAGTGCTAAAAAATAGAGAAAGCGAAAGGATCAGGCATCATTTCAGGTAAATATTTAACAGCATTGACAAGGAATTGCCTACATGATTAATTTCTGCACCTCCACAAGTGATGTTAACAGCTTTTGAATTTCCCCTTTTTTCAAAAGGGCCCACACATGGAATCTGTGGGTGCGGGTATAAAACATTTTCTTGCAGGTTTGGACTCAAAAATGCCAGATGATATAGCTTTACACATATGGCATCATGGCAGAGAGGTGGCACAGAGAGCTGAGCTCATTTTTCTAAAAGTCCTCAGGCATGATCTGAGTTTTTTCTATGCTCTAAAGAGCAGATCAGAGAAAAAAGTTGAATGTTTTTATCTTGAGTGACAATAAAACAGAGAAAACACCTGAGTGCTTTGCAGAATTTTAAATTGGTGGAAGAAAAATAGTAATATTATAATACCCTTCTGTTTACTCCAATTATAAGACCATTTGTTTGTTAATCTCGTTTGATTGACGGTTTTATGGTGCAGTTCCTTCACTCCTCCCCACTAATACCCTGATGAATGATGCATCAAATCAACACAAGCCTACTCGTTCTGGATCTGATTGTGGTTGTTTTGTGACATTGTATTCTATGGAGGTGATATGAGATGGCGTGCAGCTCATCATAAATCTCTGGAAGACTGAATTGTGGTGGTACTGATTTGTGCAAGTAAAGTCTTCTGTTGTGTCTTGGCCCAAAGACACTTCAGCAGAGAAATGTTTGCTCCCTTGACGCTTGGACTGAGGCAGTTTGTTTGAAGGATGGTTGCATGAACCACTAGGGCTGCTTTGTCACACACAAACAGTCTATCACTACTGTGTACATCCTTACAGGTACATGTGACATCCCTCTTTCTCCTCGTCCCTGCTTCCTTTGTCTCCTCCCCTCTGTCTCCCCCCTTTTTTTCCAGAGCTGCTTACAATCACTTCCATCTTCTTCTGTGCCTCCTCACCCTCCTTCCCCCCTTCTCTCTAAGCTCAGGCTCAGTGCAGTGTACACAACCCTATCCCCCGGAATGCCGCCTTTCCCGGCTCCTCTTCCTTGAGTCTTTGTGCGATGGAGCGTCGGACGGTTTTCTATCGGAGCCAAGTGCATGTTGGGTCATGCTGCTTCTCCTCCTCCTGTGTGTGCGTGTGTGTTCTTCCTCTGCCGTGCGACGTGTGTGGAGCTGTCACATTCTTCGTCAAGGCTACACTCGGGGAATAGTCTAATAACAAAGCATGTGTGTAGTATGATGTGTGTGTGTGTGTGTATGTGTGTAAAGGCCCTCCTCTCCAACTTGTAGGGGTGTTTAGACAGGCATCAGAGATGTGGAGGGGTGACTTTGAGAGAGGAAGGTCGGCCTTTGTGTCAGCATGTGTGTGTGTGTGTGTGTGTATGTTTTGTACGCAAATGCCTTTTCACACACGTACACCAACACAAACACACACACACTGACTGATTATGCATTTGGCACATTTGAAGCTTGGGTTTTAGACCTTATGCGTAAAAATGTGTGTGCATGTCAGGGGGTTGTATATATGAATAGATGTGTGTGTGTGCCTGTGTTCACTCATGCAACCCCTTGCAGCTGAACTCTGCTCGTGGAGCCGATCCCTGCCTTGCACACCACTCCCTCAAGTCGTCTGGATCAATGAGTAACCCATATGAATAACAGCCCACTCCAACACACACACACACAGGTGCGCATGCGCACGTGCACGCACACACACACACACACACACACACCCACTGAGTCATTATTTTCCAAGTATACTCCTACTGGTATGTGCTTTCATGTCGTACTTGACACACACACATACACACCTAATTCCACTACTTGTACCTGTGTGACAAAGGCCTCAGTCTGAGCTGCATTACGGCTTTTAGTCTGTTTATACTGGAGAGTCAGTGAGGCTTTGATTTGGAGCCTAAAGCTATTGTTAGATGGTAACTTGAAAGTCAAGCTATAAACTGTGTTGAGACATATTTGCCCTGTCATCTTGCAGAGCATGCCGAGGATGGTCTAACCCTCAATTTGGCCTCCTAGAAGCCTGTGAATAATAATACTAATAAAGGTATTGGAACACGTGGACATGCATGTACAGTGCTCTGCTTGGTATGATCTAAAATAGCAGTGTCATGGAGCTACATGTTTGAGTTTAGGGCATAACTTTGAAAACGGTATCAGAGGCCAGTAAGGAAAGTGTAGGGAAGCAGGACCCATCTGTTGGCTAGTTAAAGACTGGGAATGAATTAATGACAAAATGTGGATTTTAAATGGTTTGATTTTATGGTGCACTGTACCCATTCCTGTCAGCTGGTAAAGCCAAACTGTAACTTGTTCATCTTCTGTTGGGTTTCTCTCTATAATAAAGTAAGGTCTGACCTTACCCTGTCAAGTGCCTTGAGATAATGTATATTATGATCTGGCGCCACACGAATAAAATTGAACTATTCTCCTCTGAAGTGTTCACTTTCACAACTGGTTTTCAATTTCTTGCTAGTTGACCGTTCGCTAACGTGGAGCTTAATTGCAATAAATATTCCATATATAAAAGGTTTGGAGGGTGATATTTATTTTAGTGATTTCAAAACCAAAAATACAAAAGCAAAACTGTAAGGAGTTGATTAAGCTAAACATTAGCATGTCCAGCCAAACTAACTTCCCACAGTCAATTTGGTTGTTTGCCTGACATGTATTTCTGTATAGCTGGGTTATGAATCACTAACCACATCTGGTTGTGCACAGAGCTCACATGCATTTAAATTATCTATAACCTGACCACATTGTACACCACTGTGCTCAGCACAGTTTCATTGATACACTCAGTAATGTGGAGTTCCCCCGATTGCAGGAGACTTGTCTATGACAGTCTATGTCTTGTCTCTGCTGTGTATGGTCCTCCCCTCTCAGCCGTGTGGAGCCTGCTCTGAAGTGTCCACTCTGCTCTGTGTTTATTATCTGCAGCCAAGAATGCAGCTCTGTGAGGCTGGCTGGCTGCTGCTGCTGCTGGGGGTGTCAACTGATACAACAGACTGCCTGTACTGTGGGCCTGAGGCCAGGAGAGAGCCTGTAAAAAGATAATAGCAGGCTCGAGGATGTTCTGATGTGTGGTAGAACATGTGTGCTGACATCTAGATGTGGGTATTAGAATGATAAAGTGCAAGGACATGGACATTTATTTCACCATTTCAAATACCCGGATTAGTTAAAATACTTCATACTTATAAATGACCTCAAATTCAAGTTCATTGCACCATCATCTGATTACCCTATAGAGTTGATTAGTAGGATTTTACCACTAATCTTTAAGTAAGCCACAGACACAGCCCATGCAAGAGAACAACTCCACTGTTTGGCAGGAGCAACTCTTCCTGTCATGACATGAATAAATATTTTATTGCAACTAGCAATCGGTTTAGGTGTTAGTGATTCACATCTGTTCAAAGAGCTCAGTGGAGTGGAGATAACCCTCTTGAATTAGCAAGATAATCTCATTTGTAGCAAATATGTATTCAGGACAACCACTCTTTATAACATTACGAATATCTTGGAGTTGAATCAGCATTATCTATCATTGGCTAAACTCAGCCAATGAGGCATACTTTAGTTTTAATTTAAATTTGACCAGTCTAAATACTACATGTAAGTTTAGAGACAGTATTGAAAGTATTGAGATAATTATGACAAACGCATTTACATTACATTTATCACAGTGTTTTCACGCATACCAATATGTAAGTGTTTATTTAGTTGTCTACACTTAAATCCTCCTTGCAAACATGCAGATGCTAAAACCCCTTGAAGCCGTGGTTAACCTGATATCTGTGTCTCCCTATCATTCTCACATTTCTGAACATGCACATACGTAAAGCCGCTCACTCTATCACTTGCCCACCTGTGACACGTACAGTAACTACATGTTTCCTGTGGGAGGTTTCAACCCATAAAGCTCTATGGACTATTTAACAGACTCCGTGGGTTTTAACAGCCTCGCAAGAAGGAAGGCTGATCCTTATCTGCCACACCAGTATTGTTTTATAGACTGCCATGGTATCCTGTCCTGTTAGAACACTTTTATATGATATGATTTGGGCTCGCGTTTGCATTGTGAAGAGTGCAGAAAAGTGACTGTGTGTTTGGCAAACCGGTGTCAGTTTTCAATGAACGTGGCGAGTGAGGAATAGATGCGTGTTGAAAGTACAGAGGTAGGAAAAGGTGTTGCCGGTTTATACCTTTGGCGCCAGAACAAGGGCTATTCATTTGAGAGGAGTGCAGCTCAGGGTCATGGCCAATGTCTTTCCTCAACTTTATGTGTGACCGCAAGTGTGTATAAGTCTGTCAGTGTGTGTGTGTGTGTGTGTATGTTAGTGTGGTACTCAGTAATTAACAATGTAGCCAGGTAAACCCTTATATGAGCTGTAAAAACAGTCTAGAAAAATGGCTGTCTGGCCATTCAGTCTGTCTCACGACATTTTACGAGAGAAAATAACAAGGTTTTGATATGAAAACATTAGATACCTTTGACATATGCTTAGCATAAGAGATAAATGAATAATAAACATATGGACAGAGAAAAAATGTATCAAGATTTTCTTTAATCTA
Organism: Seriola dumerili; assembly: GCF_002260705.1. Classification (NCBI taxonomy): domain Eukaryota; kingdom Metazoa; phylum Chordata; class Actinopteri; order Carangiformes; family Carangidae; genus Seriola; species Seriola dumerili. The sequence goes on along the minus strand of NW_019174424.1, from coordinate 1,130,981 downwards.
ATGAAAAACCATGATCATCATGCTTATCATTACACTTCAGTTTTGAATTAGAATTAAATATTTAATTTCACACAGTGAATTTTTAGGGATTTCTTTAGAAATCATCAGCACACACTGGAGCCACATGTTGAGCAGACATTGATACAATCCAGTCGCACATCGTAATATTCCTGTAAAGGGAATTGCCCATTAATGGTAGGTGATATGACGAATTCATATTGTCATATTGATATATATATATATAATATATATATATATATTGGAATAAAGTGAGGCCTAAAATACAATATTTAAAAAAAAAAACCATAAAAGACAACAAAAACTTTAACTTTATAGCTGCGGGCAGAATGAAATCACAGCCGTTATTTTTTATAAGGTAAAAAAGAAAAAATTGCATCACATTGTTTGTAGCTACTCTTCAAAATGTTGCCACAGGAGGGATTCCATGTTTTGATCAGAAGACAACTATCCCCACAGGGAAGGGCGGAAGTAAAACAGGAGAGAAGAGTGGGAAAAAAGAAGGAAGGTAAAGATCCTTCACCTCCACTGCCCTCCTGCAGCAAATACGAACGGTGTAGCCTCCTTTGCAACACAAAAATCTCAGGTAGTTGTGTGTTGGGGAGAGACAGAGCATGCATTGTAGTGTATGTTTTGTAATATCACTCAACCTTGAATGTGTATCTGTTTGCAGGCATTCATTTATGTGTAGAGTGTGTGAAATTGCTCTTGTGTTTTCAAGTACGTTAAAAGTGCTGCAGCCTCTCCCTCTGTTTACCGTCTCTAGTCATCTGAGACCATTAACTAATCAGTTGACATGGTTTGTCCAGGCACGGCGTGCACTTGAGCGGTCACGTTACACACCGCACACGCACTCACATAAACACACACTCAGCTTCCACCGAGCGCACTGCCATTGACATCAATCAGGTTGAGCCTATAGCAAATACATTGTCAGCAATGCTTTTACTTTGGTACCTGGTCACAGTATGACCTGCAGCACTAGGATTTTTCCATTGGCAAAAACACTGGTTTCATTCTTTTCATGCATCATGTGCCGTGTGCAATGACCTCTGTTGTACATAACAGTGTCATAAGCAAATATGACCTCAGAAGATTACAAATCCCTTGAAGGGGAAAAAAGACATGGATCATAGTGCCGGAGATTTTTAGGAAAACTCTGTTTGAACAGGTGATATGTTGCTGTGGTGTGTTGTGTGTGTGTGTGTGTGTGTATATGTGTGTGTATGTGTGTGTTCACCGTTGGGTCCAGACAAGACTGAGCAGGTGAGTACAGCTACAGCCTCTGACACACACACACACACACACACACACACACACA
>NW_019174424.1:944462-1129617 GCF_002260705.1 Seriola dumerili | reverse complement strand
TATATATATATATATATATATATATATATTGGAATAAAGTGAGGCCTAAAATACAATATTTAAAAAAAAAAAACATAAAAGACAACAAAAACTTTAACTTTATAGCTGCGGGCAGAATGAAATCACAGCCGTTATTTTTTATAAGGTAAAAAAGAAAAAATTGCATCACATTGTTGTAGCTACTCTTCAAAAATGCTTGCCACAGGAGGGATTCATGTTTTGATCAGAAGAACACCTATCCCCACAGGGAAGGGCGGAAGTAAAACAGGAGGAAAGAAAGTGGGGAAAAAAGAAGGAAGGTAAAGATCCTTCACCTCCACTGCCCTCCTGCACAAATACGAACGGTGTAGCCTCCTTTTGCAAACACAAAAATCTCAGGTAGTTGTGTGTTGGGGAGAGACAGAGCATGCATTGTAGTGTATGTTTTGTAAATCACTCAACCCTTGAATGTGTATCTGTTTGCAGGCATTCATTTATGTGTGAGTGTGTGAAATTGCTCTTGTGTTTTCAAGTACGTTAAAGTGCTGCAGCCTCTCCCCTCTGTTTACCGTCTCTAGTCATCTGAGACCATTAACTAATCAGTTGACATGTTTGTCCAGGCACGGCCGTGCACTTGAGCGGTCACGTTACACACACGCACTCACATAAACACACACTCAGCTTCACCGAGCACTGCCATTGACATCAATCAGTTGAGGCCTATAGCAAATACATTGTCAGCAATGCCTTTACTTTGGTACTCTGGTCCACAGTATGACCTGCAGCACTAGGATTTTTCCATTGGCAAAAACACTGGTTTCATTCTTTTCATGCATCATGTGCGTGCAATGACCTCTGTTGTACATAACAGTGTCATAAGGCAAATATGACCTCAGAAGATTACAAATCCCCTTGAAGGGGAAAAAAAGACATGGATCATAGTGCCGGAGATTTTTAGGAAACCTGTTGAAGCAGTGATATGTGCTGTGTGTGTGTGTGTGTGTGTGTGTGTGTATATGTGTGTGTATGTGTGTGTTCACTTGGTCCCAGACAAGACTGAGCAGGTGAGTACAGCTACAGCCTCTGCACACACACACACACACACACACACACACACACACACACACACACACACACACACACACACACATACACACACCTTTGTGAAGACATACAGTTTAACTTTTCAGGTGTAACTCCTTTACTTTGTATCCCAGCTCACTGTGATTGGTTAATGCATATTTGTTTTCTATCTGTCAGTAGTTTGCCCTCACTTTAAAATACACAGCTACCGTCAATGTTGAATATCACATCAATGCCAAATATCATCTTATCGACTCAACTTTGTGGTGTCATTATGACTTCTGTGGCGTGTTACTTTGTTGCAATGGTCTGATTGAAGTACTTTGTGTTGCAAGGGCGTGTGTGTGTGTGTGTGTATAGTTGGGTGTATTCAGCTCACCTCTCTCAAGCTGTATTTTGAGCCAAGAAGAGTAAATAGGCACAGACATGCTTTTTGGCTGCAAGGCTTGATAGACTTGGCTGGCTCTTATTTGTTCTGTCATTTTCCATACACTTAATGCCCCTTAAACACACGTAGCCATGTACACACTCGCATAACAGACCAATGATGTTATCACATGGCTCATGGCAGATTAATGATTTGCACTTAAAGCAAGAAAAAGGTATGCCTCCTGCTATTTCATCATTGACGGTCTGAACACCCGGTTGGTGATTTGAAGAGATGAGTCAAGACCTCCTCTCTGATTCAAAAATGAAGCCAGAAGCAGATCTTTTCTTGACATTTAAATCACGTATAGATTGGTATTTACTGTAAAACAGCTTCTAATTATTCTAAACAGTAAGACGGGGATGCCACTAGAGACACGAGAAGCATTTCCTCCACTACGCAGTAGCAAGTCTCGTCAGTTTAATCTGTTATTTCTGCATCTTTGGCTGAAATCTGATCTTAACCTGTTTTGGAGTTCAGACATTCTTAACAACAGGACATGGACTTTTGGCATCAGTTTGGCATGGACCTGTTTTCTGCTTCAGTGCTTTGACAAGGTGCTCTGCTGCTGTGCTCTGCTGGTTATTCTGACCTGGAAACATACACACTGACCTGTTTATTTTAACTGTCCTTCCAATATTCAATGATTCTTAACTTTACATGACATGAATTCAAAATAGGGTGTCCACTCATCAAAGCATCCAGCCTCCCCTGCCAAATTTTATTCACAATCTCCCCTTCCTGCAAACTGAGTAGAAGCTGTGTGAAAGGGGTAGAAATGAGCCAATGCAAAGATTTTGCGTTTATAGACATTATTGTCACTATTTACATGTAACACAGGCATCTGTAATGTTTGCTTTACACATCTGTGTTACCAGTGAGAATAATATGGTAGCACATTATCATGCTAATCATGTCTAACCTGAAACAGATGGAGAGGCTGATGTTAATCAGAGAAACAGGGTTACAGGTGTTACAGCAAATGCGATACCAAAAGATTGATTTGTCTCTTGGGGCTGGTGGTGGCAGAAATAACAGAGAGAATGAGAGGAGGGGACATTCCGAAATACTGAAGGAGTGAGTTTCAGGAGAAAAAGGTTGCACATTTCATCATCACTTACAGTAGTTTATTTCATTGTCTTTTTCTCTCTCAGGATGTGAATGACTTCAAAGTCTTCCTCTACCTCCAACTCTTAAGCGTGTCTCTCTCACTCACACACAAACGCACAGATTACAGAAGCTTTACTCACATCTTCCAGTCAAACACATTCACTCCCTCTCCCTCGGACCAGCTGTCTTTGTGTTAAAACCAGTGACAACGCAGGCGGAAAACCACTATGTTTGCTGGCATTAATCGCAGAAAATAAATGTCATGTTGTTGACTGATTTGCGGTAGGAAGTATTTCTAAGAACTTAAAAACAGGATGAGGCAAATGACTCATCAGCCACCGGACGAGCTTACCTCATCTGAACAGCACTGACTGGGTCGATGCGGGAGACGAACAGAGGACGGAGGAAGCGGAGAGAGGAAAAGAAAGAGTGTGTGGTTGATGTCAGAGAGATGTGGTGTATTGTTGTGGTGCCATCACCTCTTCCAGGAAAAGTTGAGCTAAACATATCACTTGTCTTATTGAACCATTCACAGGATCAAGCAATGAAGTCGACAGAGTTTGATCTACTCTGCATTCACATGAAACATATGTATAATGAAATGTTATGTGTTATGCTGATATTATGCAGATATAATGATTACCATGTTTACAATATTTGCCAATTAGCACTACAGCTGAAGGTGATGGAAAGCTCATTAGTATTGCAGATCAAACATATCAGACAAAAGGATGTTGGAACCTGATGGTGGCGCTAGATAAAAGGTCACCATGTGGGACTCATCCTCTAGGGACCACGAATGTCAGTCCCAGGAGACTTTATCCAAGAGTTAAATAAATATTTCATATTGCCACATTCTTGCCACCCCCCCCCCCCCCCCCCCACACACACACACACACACACACACACACACACACACACACACACACACACACACACACACTCACAGTCAGTCAATGACGATTTATCCGTAGCATTCCACCAGTGTCATGGAGTAGACCATCAGCTAAGAGGAAAAGACATTCCTCTGATTTCTAAACCAGTCAGCGTCGTGTAAGACTCAGCTGTTGGCACTGGGAGCTGTTAGATTAGTGTGATTGAGGATGCAGACTCTTTGGTATTCCAAACACAAAGTGCACTGAACCCTGGTTAGAGCACTCGCGTGTTGAAACTTGTTTGAAAAGACGAAAATCAATATCACAAGATGCCCTGATCTCATGTTTTAACAGCTCAGATTATTCTACACTTTCAGATTGGCTGTTACTGTGATGAGCACTTGGAGTTGTTCCACTGACTTGCTCGCTGGTGTTTAATAATGGTTTTCCATGACTTTTCCTTTGAACTAAATTGTTATTACCTGACATTTAAAAAAAATAATCTAAATCCTGCTTGGGCGCTTCTTATGATGATTCACCACCTGCCAAAGCGTTTTAACAGCAGGTTCCTTTGACCATCTGAAAATACACAAAAAACATTAATAGCTGCTGAGTTGTCACACTGCACCATGCAGTTTTGTTACTGCCCTACTTCATGCATTTTGTTGTACATCCAAGTTTGGCTTGAATTATTTCCACATCATCCACACAGTCATAAAAATAAAAACAAACTGAGACCGAAAAAATGTCTTGTTTCAGTCAGAGTCAGTTTCTTCGTGGTCAGGCAACAATAGCGATCTTTCAAACATTGGCTGACTTTGTTTTTCCACATGTCAACTGTAGATTATTCGGCCTTGAGGAGAATGTGAAGTAACGGCTATTTTCCATTTGGTGCTTGTGCGCGTTTCGTTGCAGTGTTAGTATTAGTATTGGATGTGTTATTTTAAACCAGCTTCTTTAGGGACAGTGTGTTATTTAACACTGGCACTCAAAAAAAAAACATCACGGTAAATGTTTCAGTCTTAGCTGTAAGACTAATTTCCAGTTATGGGACAGTTTGATAACAACAAAACCAAACCTGCCTCCTAGGCTGGATCCTCTGCGAGTCTGTTGGCATCATCAGAAGTGCAGAACCTCTTACTGATGAATGCCTGGTGGTACATCTGTTGATTGCAGCACAGTGTCTCATGAGGTTACTCATTTTGTTCTTCTTGTCCTTGTTTCCTTTCACAGCGAGATCAGCCAGCGCTCGAGTAAGAAGAACAGAAAGAGAGGGATCTGGCATCACCAGTCCCAGTAAGTAGACTGCATCTTTGGCATTTTTATCTATCTGACCATTAGTACATCCATCCGTACATACAGCCCATGCATGTATACATGTATACATGTATGCATACATTTAGTACAACAGTCTGGAGAGACTGTCCATTCACTCATCTGTTTATCTTTCATCCATCCAAATTTGGGAATGCACTGCCTTTTCCAGCTTCCATATAAACGCTCACCATCTCTGTAAAGCATTATGTAAGTCAGAGTCATTGACCTTCAGCAGAGAGATGAGGCAACACTGAGGGCAGAGCAGGTACTGTTTCCTGTCCATATGGCGGGTAAACAGCAGATAACAGACACAGTGATAAAGACAGTTTTAGAAACAGAGGGATAGCAAAGTGGCCTGCAATGAAGAGAAGACATTTGTGTCTTGGTGCACACACTGTTGTCTATGCGAATGTGTACAAAGTTCCCAAAAAGTCATCAAAAGAAATCAGCAGAAGTAAAAAGCTAATGTAAGGCTATAAATGAACTACACCACAGTCGTATGACTTCAACGTCCCCACAAATAAACTTCTCTAACTTGTGCAGTTTGATTTAGCTCTTACGTCTTCTACAAAAGCCTTTCCTCAGACAAAGTTAGCAATAGTGTGCAAAAACACGAGTGTAAACACAACGAGGCTGAAAAGGCGGACTGGTGAGTAGATCGGTTTTCATGTTCAGTGTGACGACGTTTAGTGTCCCAGACAACCTCCGTAATCTCATTTAGACACTTGTTAGAAACCGGCCTATTTTAAGAGATGTAAAAGCTTGAAGAAATCATGACTTGGGTATTTACTGATATATTTTATTTTTTAGAATAAAATGTGAAAATGTCTTGAGCTTGTGTTAACTACAGACCTTTTTTCAGCCATCGAACCAAAAACCCATTCAAAAAACCCGTAGACTTCAGGACGAGGGAAGCGGAAGTGCTAAAATGCTAACTGATTCCTGCAATCACTTTAACATTTATTTATTCATTTATTAATACCCATTGTGCCACATTTTTTTATTGATTATTTTTTGGGCTCCTGGTATAGCAAAGGCATACAGGAAAACAAGAAGTGAAAGCACGTGTGGCAATGGAAACAGACTCCATGAGTATCACCTCAGCCAAGCTTGAAAATATTTTTGCAGCGTTTGCAATATTTTCTAAATTCACATCTTTCTGATGTTCCCTGTCTGTTTTTTTTTTTTTTTAAATGTACAAAAAAACAAGTGGGTGGAAACGTGGGCACTCGTGTTTGTGTGCATGTGTGAGTGAGAGTGTGTGTAACTAACACACAGTATTGGCAAACGGGCTGAAGTTGTGGCTCACCACTGAAGCATCTTCTCCCAGTGGGAAGAGCCAACGCCGTCTGCAGCATCAGCACAAAGACAGCAGAGAGAAAGGAGGGGGACTGAAGCACACGCGCGCACACACACGCACACACACACACACACACACTCACACACACACACACACACACGTACACACGTACAGTTTTGGCATACACTGATTGTAGACTGCATGTGAAGGCACAAACTCACCATTAGAGGGGCTGTGTTTAGATCAGTTCCTTTTGTGTTTACTTTGACACCTTTAACCAAAATGCATGAGCAGGCAAGAGGACTATAGGACTGGATACATGTATCGCCAGTTTGCAGATTACAATCACTGTGAAACAGGACACTGGCACCATTTGTCTATAATTAGTGCTTTCAGATCTCTTTTGTGAAACAGCCCCTAGGATGTGTATTCATCCCACAGCTGACAAGCCAAGAGACAGCAAACACATCGCAGCAACATGAGTGCAATCAGTGGTTTTGTGAGATTTTGTTATATTTGAGTAGTTGTATATTATATATTTTTCATTGCAGCTCACTCTTATTATTGGGTGTTTATCTTTATGAGCAACTGAGAGAGCAGCAACCTCATTTGATTTGACCTGGAATTGAAGCATCTTCTGAATCTGCCAAAACATCTGGAGAAAATTATGAGAGCACAAATCAGAAATATCCACACAACATACATAACTACAAGTCTGTCCCTGAACACTCTCAAATGGTGACTTACAGGCGGATTTATTTTTTAAACTCATTCAAAAGCTTTGTAGCTACTGTGCTTCCACATTACATTCTTACTGTATGTGTGTGTTTGTGTGTGTAGTGTGTTTACTGACAGAGCGTCGTGAGCTCTTGAGCTGTTGTGTTTTACTATCTGTAAACCAGAGTGATATACATGAAAGACTTGTGAAGATACACACATCATATACATACACATCCACACAAGCATGCCAACAGACACAAAGCACACACATATGCAGATATGCATAAGTGCATACACACACCGGTCTTGGGGGAAGCGCTTACGGCTAAGGATAAGGCCCTGCTTGTCAGCAGACCTCCCTGACGTTGATGCAGTCGCCACAGGGCGTGTGCGAGTGTGTGTGTGTGTGTGTGTGTGTGTGTGTGTTTTTTTTTTTTTGAGTACGTGCGTGCGTGCGTGTGTGCGTGCGTGCGTGCGAGATGCCCCATACAACCATACAAAACATCTGCCAACAGGGCAGATTTACGAGCCGGCAGGCGGCTGTTTGGGAGGATGCTTTACTGTAACCTCAACTCATGCACACACAAACACACACAGGTCTATCTAACACTGTGCCTATTGTTAATTTGTGTGTGGTTAATTCCCATCTGGGAGTCAGCAGATCCTGCTCTATTGGACATATGCATACATGGATGCACACACACACACACACACACGCACACACATGCACACACACACTCGCTCGGACATACAATTAGTATTGTATATCTGAGGGGTGCATCTCTACAATGTGAAATAACACTTTGTTTTATGTTGTTTTATTTCTTTGAGTAGTGATGAAGTGATGTTAACATTATTTATATTTATTTTATTATACTATTGTTCCATCTGCTGATAATCTAACTCAGCGATGTATACGTTGTAGAGAGTCATCTCATTTAGTTCTAATTTAGATATTTCATTTTGTAGTCTTAAACTTACTTTGCAGCTGAATGTCAATCTTTCCCCCAAGCTGTCAACTCTTAACTTAGTATGTCATCTTGCAGGCCAGAGTTGCATATTTTGGCCATTTGAGGCCGCCAAAGCGCAAATTGTCCTTATTTCATCACCCAATGCATCAGCTGGCTTTAAGTAAAGGATTAATGATGATATAACTGGAGACATATATAAATGACATGAATACACAAACACAGGTCAACATGCAATACACGAGGTCACTGTGGCGGTGTGTGTTGCACAAGACACCAGACTGACATGTCTGAGTGTGTTTGATCTCTCTATCAGAGCTCAGACGCTTGCCATGTGACCTCTGACCCCTGGCGCAGTGTGAGGGACGTGCCAGAGCTCGGAGGTCATCTGAGTTTCCTGAACACAGAGACCGAGCACGGTTTCACCAATCTACATAACACACTCTCTCAGTCAGTCCTTTCTCCTCACCAGTAACAAAGGCACAAGCACATCGCCTCTCCTGCATTAATGGCTGGTTCTTGAAAACATTTTTTTGGGAGGTGTGTTTTGATGAAATTCCTCCCTTGCTTCCGTCCCGTATTGTTTTCGCCTGTCAGTATTATTTCAACAGGCTATCGTCCTTTCACACGTTTACAAAGACTGAACTGTATCTGATTCATCATGAGGAAGTCTAGAAGTAGCTGAGGGAATGTCTTTCACACCAGCTTGACAAGTATCACTTGTTATCGAATGAATCAAGGCCACAGTGCACACACTCAAGCAACATTATAAAGTAAGTAAGCTGGCAGAGGAGTTTGCAAGTCCAGCGGGTTATTTTAGTCCGTCCGTGTCACATGGTGGAGCTAATGGTTTCTATTTTCAAGACACAATGCTGCTTCAGTCTTTTGGTCTGCTCTGAAGAAAGAAAGGGTAAGAGAGAGAAAAAGAGGGTAAGAGAGAAAGAGAGGCAAATGCAACATATGATCAGCACATGGGGATGTCGTAATTCCGAATTCATTAGCAAGACACACTGAAGGAATCAAACTGAGGAGAGGGAGGGAGAACAGAGAGCCCAAAAGGAAAGAGAGAGTAAGAAGAGGAGGAAGAGGAACAGAGGGAGAGGGAGAGAGGGACGAGAGAAAGGGAAGTCCAAAAAAAGACAGAGAGAGAGAGAGGGAGAGAGAGAGAGGGGAGAGAGAGAGAGAGAGGGGAGAGAGAGAGTTGAGTCAAAGAGCAGACACTACATGTGGCTGTGGAGGGAGTGATCTGGTTATGGAGGGGGACAAATTCTCAGGTAAGACAAACTCTCCGGAAACTCTCAGCCCAGATGAGGACAAGCTTCTCTCCTGAATGGAAAACAGTGTGTAGTTTAAGGTTCTTCAATCAGCTATTTTACTGTGACCGAGTGTCTTTTCTGTAAGAGCCTGCCTCTATTTTCCCCTCTATGGTATTTTCCACTCTCTCATTCTGTCCTGTTTGCTGACTGCATGTTTTCTTTGGGGTTTGGAGCTGGAGCTGGGAGCTCTGCAGGGTTTGTATAGCAGCTTAGCGGACCTGTTTTGGTTTATCTGTCTTTATCTGTTCTGTGCCTGTAATGTTTGCAGGTTTTTTCAGTCTCTGTTTGTGCCCGCCATCTCCACCCCTTCTGTCCCATTGTTTCCCTTTAAATGTTTTTGTCTTTACAGGTTGTTGCTCAGTCACTGTCTCTTTACCATTCCTGTCTGTGTCCGCCTGTCTTTTCCCCCATTTTCATTTTAATGTTCGCTGCATGAAAATAGGGCATCTAGGAAAAAAGAAACCCTCTGAGGAGTTGATGCTGTGGTGAAGTGACACAGAAACAGCACTTATTTCTTAGACATTTCTCTCTCTTTTTTTTCTCTGTCTGCATTCTCCCATTCTTCTTTGGTGTGAAAACAGGAAAGAGCTCTGTTTGAACAGTACTACTCTTGTCCCTTGTGGCTCTGATCCCGCTTCGGCCATCACTCAGTCCCTCCTTTAGCTAACAGGACAGAGAAAGCCCTGCCTCAGCCCACTGGCAAATTAAGGCCGACTTTGCAAATAAAAATCCTCACTTTTTCCAAACGCTCCCTCTGATGCTATTTTCCCTTTTTGGATGCTGTCAACAGCATGCATATTGAACTGATAAGAGTTTGTCTCTGTGTGAGAGTGAGTGTGTGTGTTGTACATTATGCTAAAGTCATCAGTGAGGCAATGCTGTCTGCTGCTTCTTAATGGTATTTTTTATGAGTGTTAGTGTGAGTGTTGTAAGAAAAAGAAAAAAAAAAAAAAAAAAAAAAAAAAAAGCTTATTGGCGTAAAAAAAAACCCCCTCAGTTGGAGAGTTGCATGTTATTGTGCGTGTGTGTGTGTGTGCGTGCGTGTGTATGTACGTCTACATGTGGTTGTTGTGTTTGTGACCAAGTATAGCTTGTAGCACCTTGACTGTGTGAAATCTGAATGTAAGTGACAAGTGTGTGAAATGTGGAGTGTGGAGGTATCTCTCTCTCTCTCTCTCTCTCTCTCTCTCTCTCTCTCTCTCTCTCTCTCTCTCTCTCTCTCTCTCTCTCTCTCATTGTGGTCCCTTGTCTCCAGGTGCTTCCTCCAGGGAGCTGTAATGGCTTCAGCAGGACATACTTTGTGTATGTCTTGTGTGAATGTTGTGAATGTATTCTTATGAACTCTTGTATTCACACTTTAGTGTGTAGTTGGTTTGTCTATTTGTGTACAAAAATAGAAGGCATCTCTTTCTGGAGGCTTTGTCTTTTGCAGTAAGTGTGTGTGTGTGTGTGTGTGTGTGCGCGCACAGCTTGTGGCAAAGTATTGGCTCGTACTGGCTCACATGGCAGACAAGTACCTCTCGTCTACCTTGGCCAAATCAATTCAATTCACTTCTCGCTAATGTTCCTCCCACTCTGGTGTCGAGGCTGATTTGGAAGACTCTCTTTTTTTCCTGTGTTTTCTTCCCACATGAATCAACGGTGATGATGCTTTCAACGGAAACCGTCCATCAGCCACACAGAGACTGTGAATGGAGCGTAAAGGGGCTGACGTGTCCCATTCATTCCAGTCACAGCGAGGTCAGCTGATGATGTTTGCTGAAAGTCTGTGTGACGCAGCCACAGTCAGCCCGGACTGAAATCTCAGACCCATGACTTATAAAGTAGCCTCTTTTATCTTAGCTGATTATTACCTCAAACCACCTTTTCGTAAATTCTGTTAAAGATGTTGTTCTGAGTTTGTGCAGAAAGTCTGTTTCATATGTAATGTACGCTTCTCCCACCAGGTGGAGGTGCTGAGTTTAGCAATTCAAAATACTTTTTCATGTTAACCTCTCTCAGTTGTGAGGTTGTGAACACACACACACACACACACACAAGGCAACAAGTGTTGTTTTGCTGTTTCTTGTGTTATCGGCCTACATGTTTAGATTACCACCCAGTATAAATTTTAAGGAGAGACATATTATTGAAGGAAATTACGGCCGTGTTCCTTCCTGGTGACACACCATTGGTGTTGTGGGCTGAGTTGCCATGGTAGTGTGCCGAGCAGAACAATATGCATGTGCAAGGGGAACAACAAGACTGGCGATCAATGCTGGCTTGTTGACGTACTAAACAGTGTTTATTACTCAGAGGAGAGATGGAGCAGAGGGTGGAGGTGGGATGAAGAGAGAGAGAGAGCAAGAGAGAATGAGAGAGAGAGCGAGAGGGAGCGAGAGGCCTACTGAGAGTCATCTCTGATGGAGGACAGCTGCTCTCTCTATTTACCAAGCCATCCCACCCCATGCATGAGGGAAGACACACACACTTGCAGGCAGTAGCATGTGTGCAGACAGCCGATACACTCACTCACACATACAGACAGCGCTCACTGCAAAACCAACCACTGAGCAAAAGCATTTGAGGGGGTATGCCTGCGTGTGTATATGTGTGTACAGTGCAGTGGAGCCATATTTCCAACAGGTGCTGTATTTGATTAAATTTAGCAGAGCCTGGCTGGGTGCTGCTGTTTAACATTTGGTTTAGGGCAGCTGTTGTCACTACAGCTGTGCATATACTTTAGGAGGAAGCTACTTCCCCATGTGCACGCTGGGGCCACATGAGGGGGTTTTATGTGTGTGTGTGTGTGTTTGTGCCTGTAATATTGTCAAACTGTCTGACCTTCTACACCAATTCTTTTACATTTACAGTTTTGCAAATAATACAGACTCTTACATTAGGGTTGTGTTTGCAACAATATATGTACTGGTACCTTCATCACCTTTGGGTGTTCACTTTTCTTTTGTTAGCAAAAAAAATACATATTGGACTGTCACTGCCGTGCTTTCTTTTGCCATTCGTTCCCACATTTAGCTGAAAGCACAGTACTGTACTGCAGTGAAAGCCAGACATTTTTCAGATGATGTTTACACTACTAGTGCTGCTGATTCCATTAGTCATGCTAGCGCTCCTCTCTTTTCTGTGTCTCTCTGTTTCTTTCTTTTCCTCTAACACACAGCAGACAGAAGGTTTCCTACTTCCTTGTTTCCATTTGAGCCATGGGAGTTCAGTGTCACTTCACATCACTCTCTGTCTGTCTTTCTCTCTCTCTCTACCTGGGGAGGAATCTTTTCCCACCTTTTCCCCTCTCTCTCTTATCTTGTCCATCCATCTCTCCTCTCTGAAGTCCCGAGCCATGCAGGTAGAGCTGCTTATTATGGGGGTTGCCATGTAAACAGAGCTGCGGTAACTAGCTAGTCACATCCAAAATACACCAACATGAACAAATGAACACACGCAATGAATGCAAACATTGCACGCACTTGCCAGCACACAACACACGCAGATTTTACCCCTTCCAGATGGCTTGTTTGATACAGCCTGACTCATGGGTGAATTGTCTGCATCGCGGCCAACAAAGCTTTTGTTGTTTTAGGATGAGCTCAGCAGGAAGCTGGGGTTTCCTCTGTAGCTGGTACTGATAATCTATATATAACAATGACAGTCTAAACCTATCATGACGTGAAAAGAAACGGTGATCATCATTCACGGTAAATGCTAAATGCTTGTCATACTTGTATTTCCTATAACACACAATTTACAACAGATTGCTGAACTTCTTCATGACATACATTTTGTTTTTATAAGAACGTCACTTCAGTTCAGTCTTTTAAATCACCTCCTGAAAACCTATTTTTCTAAACGTGTCATATATAAAAGTGCACAAGTATTGACTAAGTTTTCTTGTCTTCCTTTATTTCTGCCATCTGCTCCTTATCTGGTTTTGAAAACTGAATAAAGTCTTCAGGGCCATTGTTAACATAGCTGTACTCCTGAATAACACAGTTCAGGTGTATCCATGCATCTCATTGCCCAGTGTGGGTTTGGAAACATTTTATTTCTTGGAGCTGCATCTCAGATTCCAGAGATCTCAGGATGTCTGTCCACTGGCACAGGCCGGCCTGCAGGGGAGGGTGTTGACTGGCGCCGAGGCATGTGGATCTATTGGTGTCTTTGTGTGTGCGTGCGTGCGCAAGCTTGTGACTCTGGTGGTCGACCGCTGACATTCGCAACCCGTCGTTGCCCTGGCATTGCCCTAGCAACTGCCACGCCGGCCTGGCATCTGTTTATAGAAGTTATCCTCCTCTCCTCCCACTCTGCTTCTCTCATATTTCAGGTCTTAGGAGGGCAGGTCCCACATTAGAGTGGTGGTGATCTGGGTTTCTTTAAGCGGCGGGCGGCTGTCTCTGTCTCTCTTTATCTATATGCTGCAGTGCAATATAACACCAGCAGCTGCCTATTCCAATACATTACAATACACTAATTTGCAGGAAATGTGGGGCCACAACAGATGAATTATCTTTATTTGACAGGTGTTCGTTATCATCACAACAAGAATAGACTATTGTCAAAACTATTTTTAGAGGGAGGTGAAAATCGTACAGTTGGAACATCTGTCAATCTTGGATGAATAACGTGTGTGTTTACGGTAAGGCCTACTACACAACTAGATAACATGATCCTATATAACTAATATACTGAATGCGAGTGCATAATTGCAATAATATGAATGAAGTTCTTTATAGATCAGGGCAAAAAAACATTCTAGTCTTCTCCCAGTGTGACAGTTGTTACAGCAGATTGGATTAGCACTGTCTGGGCATGCTGGGGCTTGCAAGGATATGCAGTGGAAGGAAGTGTGCTTTTCAGTGTGTGTGTGTGTGTGTGTGTGTGTGTGTGTGTGTGTGTGTGTGTGTCAGGGAAATGGTTGGGTGTTGGGCTGAGTGCATGTATGTGTTGCTTACCTCAGTGTGTGCATGTTCATATTTTTGCATGCATCTGCTGTGCACTTATTTGTTTTCTCTGTGTGTGTATGTGTGTGTGTGTGTGTGTGGGTGTGTTTGTGTGAGTGTCTGAATATGAGTGTGTGCCACTGATCAGTGTAAACTGACACATGTGTTGGCCAGAACACACTGTGTTGGGTGAGGGTGTGTCGGGAGCAGGATTCTCCCCGTGTCGCCATCTCTATCTGTTGCAAGATCAAATTACTGTATGCTACTGACATTGCAACCAAGCTAACAGGTTGTATTTATAGGTGCAACACTGACCTCTGCTGGAGGAAGTGACAGTGTCAGCTATTGTGGGTTCATACTTCATACCTATACTATAGATGTAGGTATATCTGGATGGGGCTTTATTATGAGTAGGAAGATCGGCCCTAGACTTTTGCGGGAGGGATTAAAGCTCTGCTGTCCTCATGGACTCTGAACTATGCACTCACCCTACACCTTGATCTTCTCACATGGAGGACAAAGAAAAAAACATTTTGCCTTCAAAGAGTAATCAACAATCATGTCAAAAGTCATGTTTACTTATTTATGGCATCCCAGGCACCTGTGCTGGCCTTTAAAAATTCCAGGAACAGGTCCAGTTTTCATGTTAACCCAGAATATTTGTTGACGATGCAAGTGTTTTCTCACACATATTGTGGGTTACATACTTTGCATGGTTCAATGGCGTGGAAATGTGGTGTAAGATTAATCTCAGATTGCAGGTTTTGGTACAGTAAAGCCTCATATTTGTTTTGAAATCTGTATTAGTGTGTGTTTGTGCACTTGCGCACATCTGTGTTTATGATCGGTAAACATGCCTAAATCAACAGAAAATGCAAACTTTGATTCCAGTGTAAGCAGCAAATTGGCAGTAAGTTAGCCAGACATGCAAGGGTTCAGTCCCAAACATTTTCTGATAAATCACTCACTGGATAACAGCTATTGAGGAATTCTTCTGTTGCTTTACAGCCTGAATGATTTATCACAGTTTAAACACAAATTATTTTCCATATCTCTCTATGTTCTATCATCTATCCAAACACATTTTTATTTCATTTGTCTTCTAATTTTTGCCTCATGTGGTGTTTTCTCTCAGGGCTGCCCTTATTTTGAAAGCAGTATATCTTTGCCATTTGAAAAGAGAGTTATGAGCCTTGTGAGGAGAGAGTCTCCTAACACACACACACACACACACACACTAGTGCTTATAGTCTAGTCACTAATAAATGGCTCATTTTGGTGCAGAGGCCAGATGCAGTGGTTTTTCTGCCGTCGGCCTGGAGCTGATAAAGTCTGACTATGCTTCACTGGTCTCAGGGCAACTTCTCACTGGGTAATTCAAGTTTTCACATAGGATGAGAATAGTGTTGTTTTTGGCGGCCTGTTTTAATTTTAGCTTTAGTTTAGTCTTTGTGTCAAGCTGTCATTTTAGTTTTTATTAGTTTTAGTCATGTTCATACTCTTAAGTGTAGTCAAGTTTTAGTTGACTAAAAGTCTGAGCATTTTAGTCTTATTTTAGTCAGAATCATCCATGACTATTTTAGTCTAGTTTTAGTCGACGAAAACTGATGACATTTTAGTCTAGTTTTAGTCAATGAAAATTTTATTTTAGTCTCTTTCTAGTAATGCAATTCTATTTAACCCAGTATAGTATAAGTACCTATAGACAAAACCAAAATGTTCTTTTAGCCAAACCCATTTCACAGTTCAAACAAGGTTATCTTATTATTATATTATTGTTACCTTATAGACTCAAGAATACATCCATTCCAGACACACAAGACGCTCTGATTTGAATTTACAACATATTTATTTTACCAACCAAACATGTTAGTACACACACATATATTTAAATTAAATAAATAAATAAAATAGCATCACATGACAATGCAAAAAAAATTGAATACAGTCAAGTTTAACAAAGAGAAACAAGGTGCTTCAATGCTCGAGCTTCAATAATATAATAAAAAGTGCAAATAATGTGTGTGTCTGTCTTGTATTGCTTGTAAACTGAAGACAGATTTTGCATCAAAAAAACTATTAAAAGATATTACACTACAAATGGTTTGGACCTTAGAAAGATATAATGGGATGGGAAGCACTGACTGCATACACTAGAATTCATTGACAGAAAACAGACAGTACTGAATTATGCCAACTACTGAACCAAATAACCAGCAGTCTCAACAGCAACTATATAAACTGTTACCTCCCGGATGTGTTATTTTAAAACTGGTTGTTACACACACGCCCGCGAGTGGGAATTGGGGAAGTGATGTCGCATGCCTCGGCGCAGTGCGACCTGATGAAGTGAGACACAGGAAACAGAAATACTGCAAAATAATAATAACTCGACTAAAGAGTCGAAATGACGTTATGACATTTCGTCTCTTCTCGTTTTAGTCAACGAAAATGAAGAGATATTTTAGCAGAGTTTTTATTTTGTAAACCACATTTAGTTAGTTTAGTCTCGTTTTCGTCACGTGATAAAGGTTCGTTGACGAAGATATTTAGTCATAATTTTCGTTGACGAAAGCAACACTAGATGAGAATCAAAGTGACTTCACACTTTTGTTTTTCAATTAAGCTAGGAGTTGCTGTGAATGTGCTCAACTGTACATAATCATGGTACTATCTTGACATACATTCATTGGACCACACACACACACACACACACACACACACACAGACTGATCTGGACATCCCCCAACTTCCACATCCTTCTTACGTCTTTCACCCAAGCACATGCACACTCACACACACACACACACACACACACACACACACACACACACACACACACTGACCAACGCCCCTGTCCACCCTTCCCCCTCCGCCCCCATACACAGGGGCTCATTCACATGGTCATTAAGTCATTAGGCTACTTATTTATTGATGTCTGCCTCCAGAGCGACTGAGCTTGTCAGATGATCTACTAACTGCCTGTGTGAGCCTGTCCTGACCATATTAGTCCATAGTATGATTCTGTTTCCACCCTGGATTTATTTTTCTATCTACTGTAACTTCTCACTCCATGTACTATAAGATAAGATTGAATGGAGGCTTGGCTTGTTTTCTATCTGACTATGAGTGTATGCATTGATGGATGTGCTTATAGGATGCTGATGTTGGCATATTCAACATTGTAAGATTTTAAAAACAAGTAATGACTCAGTAATGACTATCTGTGTGTTTCATCAGTTGCCCAGAGTGTGTTAGCCATGTCATCGAGCGTACAGGAAGTGTGTTTGAATGTTAGCATGCATATAATTTGACAGACCCAGTCAAAAATGAGAGCTTTCAAGGGAGCCAGTCTGAGAGGACGGCTGCAGAAGGGGAGGGAGGTATGGAGGGAAGGGGGGGTTGCAGTGAGCTGAAGGGAGAGAGGGAGAAGAGAGGAGGGAGTGGGGGGTTGTCATCGCTCGCTCATTCCAAGCTCTGGAAGTTGAGAAGGAGGAGAAGAGAAAAATAAGTTGCTGCCTTAAGAAAGAGAGGAGAGATAGGGAGCGGGTTTGGATCAGTGAGCTGCTCAACTCTTGTTTTTTTTTTTTTTCCTCCCCTCCTCTCTCTTGCACGGGCTCCTAATTTGGGATTTGTTTAAAAGCAGGACTGCGCCTCAGGAAGACTTTTCCTTGCTGGGGAAAGGGAACCCTGCTCCCTCTTCTCTCGCATTATACACACACGCACATACACACTTGCTCCACAAAATGTCTGATTCCACTGTCAACGCTCACTTGGAAGGGATCATATCAGACTTTGAAGGTTAGTTTCTCTCTCTATCTCTCTCTTGTGCTCTGCTGCTCCACTGTCTTTCTTCCTCTTGTCACTATGTGGAGCGAGGCACTCTATAACCCTGCCATGAGGACACTGTAGATAGTTTCCATATGTTTGATTGGAGCCGCGCAGATCTGGAAAAATGGAGTGTGAAGGGTTCGTTGACGTCTGTGGTGAGCTGTGGTGTTTTCGAAGGGAAATAATGCTTAAAGTGTTACTTTTTATGGCTCTTTAACTTTTGTTGAGATGCATGGGCGTGTGTTTGTTATGGTTGCCATGTATGTGTCTGAGTCTAAGATGTGGTTGCATGTGTCAAAGGAGAAACTGCATTCAGCATGCAACTGATTCAGCCTTTCTTTAGAGCAACCTCCATCACAGAGAGGGCCATATGAGTCTGCTTGTATACTGTATGCTGAGCACTCCGGAGACAGCAAGTGACCAATACAGCTGTACACCTGGCCCACCCCCCACCCCCCCCCCTCTGTTTCCCTTCTTCTCCTCTTCCTTTTCATCTCTACCCCCCTGGCCCACAGATTCCCCCTGTCATCCCTCTCCTCCCACTCCTCTTCCTCCTCCTCCACGTCCTCGTCCTCCGGCTGTGCTTCCCCTTTTCCTCTCTCAGCAGCTCGTCCATCCTCGGCCCCTCTCCCCTTGGCCTGCCTGCTGGTGGTTGCAAAGAGGGGTTGACAGTCCAACACCTCTCCCCCAACCTGTCTGTCTATCTGACTATCTGTCTCCTGTCTCTCACAAACACATAGCCATTAGGAACGCATCCACACTTGTCCGGTGCTGCTCCTCTGTCAACACCAGTTTGCTTGTGGTATGTACGGTGAATCTCTCTGCCTCCTTCTCCCTCTCTCTCTTTCTTTTAGTCTTTAAGCTGCTTGCTTACACAGTGCAACAGAGCAGAAAGATAAGTGGCATTCAGAAAAGAGAGGCATCATGGGCGACGGAGTGTGCTTCGACCATGTGGTTCGAAGTCATGCTTTTAGACGTCCCTCGCTCATGTGTAAGACCAGCATAATGGACTACTGTTGTGATTGTCAATGGCGTGTGTTGCCCCTGGTTGGGCTGAGTGTGTGGTAATACCTATATGTCATCACCATGCACCATGATGTATGGCCATGTGTGGCTCAGTGAGTCCTACAAGAGCCCACCAAGAGATAGGCATTAGGGTTGGAAAAGTACTCACCTTACTGTAACTGAGCAGCTTTGTCATGAGCTTTTTTTTTTTTTTTTAATGGCACATTTTAAATCAGTAATTCCACTTTAGCCACATAAAATATTGCATTAAACTACTTTTAAAAAGGCATATATGACAAAGCATTTTGCAGTCAAGGGGAGATTTCATTTGAAATTTGTTTTGAAAAAAAGCCATTGTCATAATGAAAAGAAGGACACCTCCTTCAAAAAAATGGTGACTATTAACATGCTACTCTGACTTTTTCAATGTGCTGTATCGCAATCAAGTACGACAGCTAATCTTAAAATGGGACTATGCAACTTTTAAAAAGAAGAAATAAGAAATTATTCCTCTCACAAATACCAGTTGAGAAACAACCAGACTCTTTTTTTAATACTGAACTTTTTGCTGCCACAGTATTACTTGGTCTGGTATGATCAATAGCTTGTAGAGGCTAATGTTAGCAAACTTTAGATGGACATTGCTTTACAGCCACTTCATTGACTCAATGACTGTTACTACTTGAGATACTGTTACACTATTAGCATTTAGCATTTACCATTATCCCTCATTTTTTAACTTGTGACCACAGTGACTCTCAGTGAAGTTACTTAGTTTGGGTTTAATGTTAGTTGGGTAATACAGTATTTAAGTCAGGTAATTTTGGTAGGATTTTCTATCCCTTGGACTATGTATGGAAAAGACCACAAACCACACTTATAGTGTCGAATAAGACTTATTTATTTTGTATCTAGAAAACATCTGTGGCAATTTTCTATGGCTGAATTTTCTTTGCACTACATATTATGGATAGAAAATCAGCCAACACATCAATTGTTCAATCTTGTAGAATAAAAATAACATTGGTAATGGATAGTTAACCCAGTAGTGAGTTGTTGTTATATTGACTCACACTAGGTAGCTTTATAACACAGTGATGTTTTAAGTGTGTGTGAAAATTTGACCATGGATCTTTCACACTATGGGGTATCAATATTATATTCAATGCACGATGAACCTTGCTTTTCACAGGCGTGACTATCACCTGATTATACTGATTATTTGAAAATTGTGAATTTATGCAAATATATTCACATCATATGCTTGTGAAATGTTTAGAGCTCTGTTTAAAGCACCACAGAAAATATGGATCATTTTATCATTGGATGTGACACTTATTTGTGCAATACGCCACATGTAATCTGTACAGTAAAATTGTGAATGACAGCAGGAAGAGCAGTTTTTTCGTCTAACAGTGAGTGTATTTGCCACGTCACCGTTGTTGGATAGCGAGTGTGATTCATTCTGTCATGCTTTTTGCTGATGACGCCTGTGAGAAGCTGAGAGAGACAGAAGACAGGATTTTCTTGCCCATGAGGAGGATGACCTCAGCTGTGACCTCACAAACACACAGATCATTGACCGAGCCACTGGGCCTTTTCCGCTGAGCAGAAGGAACACACACACACACACGCACCCACACAGTTTCATCCAGCATCATTTTGTACTGCTCCTTGAAAGAGGCCTGTTCTCTCTTTTCTCTTGCAAACAGCCGCTTGTGTTTCCATCTCGCGTTAAAAACATCTACAGTATATTAATGAGTGACTGCAGACAGTATACATTCAGTAGTTTAATGACCCAAATATGGACCAGATAGCTGGCTTATAATGATTCTGATTCTGAGTCTCTTCTCTCTCAGTTCTCTCTCTTCTCTCTCTCTGTATCTCTAAGCTGCATGTGAAGGGCATTCGCTGGTGCAGTGAGAGGAAATTCCACAGGAACAGATTTCTGTGGTGGGTGAAAATGTCGGGGTAGGCAGCGAAGGAGTGGATCTGAGCACAGCCGGGCCTCTTTTTACAGATCTCCATAGGGCCCGGCCTGCATGGCGCTCACCAACCATTTACTGTAACAAACGTTTTGACAGTCAGTGATGAGATAAAGCTAAATTCAATCACCATATATGGGAAGTATTGAAAAATATAGAGCACCTTCTTGAGCTTCTATTGCTTTGTCTGGTGTATTCAGTTTCCACAAGTGCTTTTTAATTACTCTAATGTATAAACACAATGTACATGAAACATTTTACCCTGAAACATATATAGAATTTGTCATTCCAGTTTACGACCAGGTTGCTGCTATACTTACTGCTCTTTAATCATATGCAGAGCACTTTAAACAATCTCTTTTAAATTAGGGAACACACCTTATTTCAGAGGACAAAACTCCTTAATGGTGACGGCGAGAAATTTGACGAGGGATCATGGTAGGAACTGAAATGCCTTTCAAAATGAAAACTGTTATTATAATCCAACTGCCACTTAGCTGTGGCTTTGGATTTTTTCAGGGACTGTAAGTCAGTTGGTGCTCTGTAACACGTAATGCACTGAAACTGTGTTATTAAGGACCATTGGTAGAACTATTTCTGGTTGTCAAAGAACAGCCGTACGGGGGTTAATGTGCAATTGATTTTAACCATTAAGTCTCAGTTTTGTGACAAAACCCTCGAGGAGCCTCGCTGACAGAGCTTGTGTGTGAGGAAGCATCCTCTGACAGAAGCTGATGATAACCGTGCTCAGGGGTCTCCATCCTTATCAGGATTATCAGGTCTCTCTGTAGTCACCAGCTAGTACAGGTTTCCTGCTAATGACGCCAGCAGCATCCGTGCTCCTAGGAAGCACCAAGGGTCACTCTGGGGTAATGCGAACACAGCAGGTCTTTGTTAGGCTTTTAAGGTACTCCTTGCTGTTTTTCTCCCTGTTGGACACGTGGAGCGAAACCTGCACCGATGCCAACCCCAGGCAAGACCCCAGAGTTATCAATGGGCTCCATGCTATTGCTAAAAACAACTAGGCTGTGATGAAAGATTTTCTTTCGTATATTGAGTAGAAAGTGTTTTTTGTTTCTGCAGGGAATGGAAAGTGTGTTTGACAACTGTAACATACACCTCCAGGAAAGAGAGTTGGGCTTTGAGACTATTTAAGGGCCAGATGCTCTTATGCCAGCTGGTCCAACGCACTTTTTGACATGCAGAGCTTATTTAGGCTACTGTGGTAAACTGCAGAACCTTTTTTCAGAGAGAAGAGGGTAAGTGACTCTAGTTGTGAGCGCTCAACATGTCAAACTGGCTATGTTTTAAAATATTGCCATAAAGTTATGATCCTTAAGATTTCAGTTCTGGTTGTTTTATCAGCAATCTGTGGTTACTGTGGTAACGCTGTGGATTGTGGGCCACTGTGGATTAATACTACAGAAAACACTCCTTGAGTAGCTATTTCAACAGGAGGACAACCGGTATATCTGTTTATAGAGCAGGCAATCAAAACAGTTGGTTACCTTATTAAGTAGTGGAAGGTGTGCAGCCTTTCACCTGAAGCTCTGAAAACTTGTCTTTTCAATGCATTTTTAGTGGTTACTTGGTGACAAATTCAATTGAATTCTTATGACTCCTTCACAATAAAAGCTACCCTGTATTTTGTAATTTGTGTGCCTTTGATGTGAAGCAGTGGCAGTAGGAAATAATGGGTTTGCAACTTAATACAGTTCTGATATGGCTGTAGGCAAGCAAGCAGCGAAGACTGAAGTGGATCGTGCAAACAGTAACACTATTACACATGTGCTTCATTTCCTGAGAATCCCTTGTGTGAGTGAAGACAATTTGAACCTAATGGACTGGTGCTCTCTTTCACTAACAATGAAAACTAACCGAAATTTTTTTTTAACTTGCCCTCATACCAGCACATTACATGTGCCCTGCGGAGTTTTCTAGTCAAACAAAAGTGTATTTTTGCGTTCAGTTTTATTCAAGAACACAGTGTTACTGTATTGTATCTTCCTGTGTACACACAAAACAAACAGGTGCTGCTAATTAAAAAAAAAAAACTTTAAAAAACAGCGTCATAATGCCACAAGAGGTGAAAAACTCTACTGGATCACTTTAGTGGAGCATAGCTTGATGGTTGATTGGGACGTTAGTCACAGTTTGGAGATTGTACTTTGTAGCTCTTGGAAGCAAATTTAGTTTAATTATCAGTTTGACAAAATGCCTGCGTGATTCAGTGATTCTCAGTTTCCCTCAAGAGCTGAAGACAAAAGTCAGCACTACATCTTGTTGACCCGTCCGACTCATCTACTGTCATGCTCAGAGAGGCGTAGAGAATGTCCATGTGGTGCTCATACAGTACATGCTACACTGGAGAACAGAGTATCAACATCTTGTGATTTTCTGGCTGTTTAACCATGTTTCAATACACTACATGGACTCATCCCGTATCTGACATCTGAGTTATAGTTGAAAAACATCATGTTTGGCTGCAGTGTCTTCCTTATTTGGCGGTAGCGTCTGCGAGTAAGTTTACGCTATATTGTTTACTGAGTCCAAGATGAATGGGGTTCAGAAATCTTCAAAGCAGATTTTACTTCAATTCCAGGTGAAATGAGAGGTAATGGGAAGAAGGGAGAGCTAATGGAAAGAGCCTGAGACAGAGGTTAACATTTGGTTCACATTGGTGCTCATTAGTATTATCTTAGCTTGGTTGGAAGGTCTTTGATCACTGCTATCACCTCAGAGCAGCAGCAGAGTACAGCAAGTGTGGATCAAATGGCTTTGTCCTTGAAATTGCACACACAAACACAAACTGATAAAAACCTGTGCACACACACAAACTGTAATGCAGACACAAATATACAGCATTGTATGCCATCATACAGGCACATAGACAATCACTGAGACATGCACAGAGGCAAGTAACAGTGCCACAGAGAAAAGAGAGATATTAATGTGTGACCTCCTCATCTATCCCCTTTCAAACACACACACACACACACACACACACACACACACACACACACACACACACACACACACCTAATCATGCTGTGACGTTAACAGAAGCAGAGAGCTTGGCTCCAACCAGGGCAGACCAGGCTGTGTTTGCTTTACTCTGCAGCTGTGTTTAAACACACACACACTTACAGAGAGACACTGAATAATAACTGACGGGGCCTGTGTCTCCAACGTGTCAGTGAGGACTTCACTGTGTTGGGCTCTTGTGTCACCACACAGTTAGCGCAATTCTCGGCAAACAGGTCATTATATCAAAATCACAGTCAAACAGAGTTTCAAGTGGCCTGTGGCACCGTGAATATGCCTTTGCCTCTTACTTTCACTGCTCAAGCTTGCCATTAAAAGCTGAGCATCACACATTCATGAGCAACGCAAGTGATTTTCATTGGAGGCATTTGTGCTTCGTTTCCTGTCCTTACTGACACAAAACTCTTAGATATTTCAAGCCTTTACCTCTGCATACAATGGATTTTTACGTATAACTTCATTGTGACTAGTGTGTCATTCCTTTGCATATTTCTTACACTTAAATAAGGACAGAACACATTGACATCCCTGTCTTCCAAGAAAATTTCAAGGCCAGATTTTCTCTTAATGAAATTACGTTATTCCATTCTGAGCGACACAAAGACCTTATTGTCAAAGACAGCTGAAATGATTTGTGATGGTGGAGATGTACACTACATACATGTCAGAGTTTGAATTGAAGTCACAATGTTTTTTATTTTTGTCTCTCTTTATATTTTTTCCTGTCATTCTCAATGGTTTAATGAAGAAATGCCAAAATTGCCACATACAGTAAACACACAGGAATTTAGTTTTATGGTATTCCAGAAAATTGAACATGGCAAACCACTCCCCGAGCATTTTAGGACGTTGCACCAGGGTTTAAAGGAGTAGCTATCTTATTTGTTTAACGTGCAAATTAGTGAGCTTTAAAGGTGCTGGTAGGTGGAATTTCTTATGTTTGCACAGAGCCAGACTAACTGTTAGTCTTGTTTCCTGTCTTTATGCAAGGCTAAGATAACCAGCCGGTCACTCCAGCTATATTTTTGGCATCCAGATATTAGAGTGATATCAGTCTTCTCATCTTTCTCTCTGCACAAAAGCGAACCAAAATGTTGAGCACTTCCATTAAGATGCAAAGTGCTACTGCTAATATTGTGACTGGTACATGTCATATTTAAAGTACTGAATATTCAGTATCATGCTAAAAGTACTGAATGTTCAAGTAGTGTGGGATTCAGTAGGGCTGCAGATATCCAAGCATGCACTGTCAGTGTGTGCTCACTCAAGGTATACACAGGAGGCTTTGCTCAAATTATCAGCATTGGAGAAGCCTCCTTTGTGTAGGAATTGCTTACTTGGAGTGGGATTGCTGACCTGTCATTCAAACTTGTCATTAATTGCTGACCTGTAATTCCCATAATCACACTGAAGATAAGAAAATGTTGACAGCAGGTGACCAAATATTTTCTGCCTCTATAATCAAAGTATTACAGAGGAAAATTGGAAAGGTTAAAGGTTCTCACTGATGCAGATGCCCAGTTAAACCAGTGTTTCACATTGAACTCAGTGCACACTGCGAACCATTAGCTGCTTCTCATCACAAAACCTGCTGAAACAAATCAAGGATGTGAAAACAGAGAGTTCCAGGAAGAGGGGTCTTCTCCCATGCTGGTGCTTGGCTTGTCAGCCCTGAAGCAGGCCAGAAGCCTGTGCAGGCTCCGGTGTTTATCTGGGACAGGTGCCGTGTTGCTCCAGGACTTGTTGCTGCTCCGCTCTCTGGGCTGAGCCGAGGTGAGCTGGGTGTCACCCTCTCATCTGACATGGACCTGGTGGTGGAATATTGGCATTCAACTGATAAAATCTGTTTTAAATGGAGTCTTTTCTCTTTTTCTGTTAATTTTTCAAGAGTATGACATTTACTGTGAACTACCCACATACAAATCCAAACATAAAGGACGAAAAGTAAAAGGAAAAAAGAGTTATAGCCTATTTTGTGACACATGCGCTCCAAAAGTATAAGTTAGCTTACGGCTATATCCTACAATATTTTAATTTACCTGTTTCAGTTTGTTACATCAGTGTATGAAATATAGTAGCCTAATTTAGGCGTCGCGCGATCAATCAGAGCGCTCACGGGGCGTGGTCAGTCTGCTAGTCTTTATGTTAACAGGTGTGCGAGGTGTTCAGGTAACGGTATATATCGAGAAGAAGAAGAAGAAGGAAGTGCCGGTGTAATTTCATCAAATCTTTAGCCAGACAATTGACTAGAGTCCTCCTCCTCGGTCAGTGGCAGATGTTGTTCTTACCTTCCAATACAATTAAACTCTACCAGGTGGGAACAAAGGAATATTTTTTTACTGAGCGGATTTGAAATCGCAAACGCCATGCTATCGGGCTACGTGAAGCGTGTTAAATCCGGTAAGATTAGCATGCCCAGTGGAGTTTACTTATTTTGGGCTATTCACTGTCTGTCACTGTCACTGTGTAAAATTATCAGGAATTATCATCGGCTCGATTGCAAATGTTCTCAAGTGTGATGACCATTGTGTAAAATTTGAATGTCGTTGCCACGCGGTTGAGCCTGTGCTGTGCCTCCCTCGTAGTGTGTTGGCTCTCACTGCGTCTTATCGTCAGCTGCGTTTGTTTCTACACAACTAACGCATTGTAAACAATCAAGTTATTCACGTTTGAGTTACACCTTGTCAAATCAAGCAGGGCTAAACATTACCTTCCATCTCTGTGAAAATAATTGCAACAAGTCTCTGAAGAAACCTAGACATGCTGGGTACAGGTACATACAGGTTGGGTAGCTGCACTGCAGTTTGTATTTAGTATCAAACATTTTGTTGCATCCAAAAAGAAAAGAAACGAAAGTGCTTCAGGCCCTTCGTTCTCCAGTTTGTTGATCATGTTTTGTTTTCTTTTAGTTTAGTATCTGTATAGGCCAAGAGACTGTTCTGTTTCTTGTCTAACCACAAATGTTCTGTGTTTTCCAGCGCTGAAGCGGTCATTTGAGGTGGAGGAGACGGATACATCCACACACCCCTCACCCTTGTCTCGTCGAACCACCAACCCTCTCCGCTCATCCACCTCCTCCACATCCAGCCAGCGGAGCTACGACCTCAGCTCTCGCAACTCCGACTACTCCTCTTCCAGATCTTCCCCCTCCGAGTCCTCTAATCCACGTTCTCCAAAGACCGGAATGAGGCGCATTGAGTTATCAGGGGGTCGTAACCCTGACACAGCTTCTTCCCGCCGCACAGAAATCTCTATTGAGGTCTCCTCCAAGCAAATTGACAACTCACCCAGTGCTGGCATCGCCCGCTTTGGCCTCAAACGACCTGAGGTCAGCCTGAGCAGTCGGAGCTCCGCTCTGGACAGCTCCTCCAACTCCAGCTCCACAAACAGGCGGGCAGAGCTCAGCATGACACGGCCCCATGAGCCGCCTGCCCCTCCCAAGAGGATGGATGCACAGCTGTCCTCTGCCCCAGTTTCTCGGATCCCTGAGCCCCCCCAGAGAAGAGCAGAGCCCCCGTCCCCCATCCTCAGCCCAGCTGAGGGGGCCTCCAGGAGGCCAGAGATGCCTGTTTTCAGACAGCCAGACGGTTTGGTGCCAAACAGTGCAATGGAGAACAACAACCACCTGCCTCCTGCACCTAGCGCTCCCCTGCCTTCCCTAGCAGAGCCCCGGGTGGAGAGGGTGCAGTCGCCTGTCACAGAGGCCCCCACAGCCCGACCAACAGACAGTGAGTACCTGCTCAGTACAGCATGTTTCCTATACTAACTGTTTTATAATGAAGTGAACTTATCAAGGAAGCATTTTAGCCTGTGCCTGTACAGTCTACTTGTTTTTGATTGAAGTGCCACTTGACAGTCTTTGGTAATTTTGCTGCGACCAGTTTCAACATGGCCTATCTTTCTAAATCTAATGACTTGTAACAGTTTGGCAGCAACTATGTTATGATGAAATCATCTGATCATTGCTTTACCTCATTGCTGCTCACTTTTCCTTTTCTGTTTTATAACCATTTCATTTTAACCTTATCTTGCAACACACTCACGCTGATGTTGAGCTTTGGTATGTGTATGCTCAAACACACTACCTTGATTCAAGTATATTTCTCGTCATTCTAAAACCACAGTCTGGTCACATCTACACACTGAACACTGTCTAATTAATGTTGAGTTTTACTTTCAAACTGGGCTCTGTAATTCAGTATGACACAAATTGGAACCATTTATTGATTTTTATTTTGTATTTATTCGAGATTTCTGTTCCTTTTTATTCCACATAAAAGCAGCTGTGAATTAGCAGTAACACGAGCACAAGCATGAGTTCGTGTGAGCTTGTCAGTCTAGATCTGTGAATGTAGGTCAGGGAGGGTGATGATGAGAATCGCAGGGACGCTCCCAGGACAGCAGTTAAAATTGAACTCATACAGGCAAGCAGCTGAGTGGCCCAGCTCACTTGAACTTGAATCAACCACTGGATTCAGACTTAAAGTATAGGATAAAATCACTGTGAATTCAGGTTGTGTGAGATTGGCAGCTGTACATTTTGTAGAGCTTTAAATTTTTTTATCAACTAATCGGTTACTATTAAGATGCTAGTGATACTGCAAGTTTAGTAACTGCTGGTGTTTTTGACTTCAGTGTTTGTGTGATTTAATTTTCTCTGTTGTTTGCTCAACTTATGTGACATACAAAGTTATAAATGAAAGCAAAATTATCCTTGTCTGGTCATTGCAGAGGTGTTTTTTTTACTTTGAGTCACTACTGACTAACATAAGACATGTGGTACATAGATGACGCCAGACTCGAACAGAGCATCAGATGTTTTTCTAGTAACTTGCACAATAAGTATTGGTTTTACTGAGGCGAAACATCAAGAAATGCTCCATAACTGTGGTAAGATACCACACACCAGTGAGTCATTGTTTTGTTGCTTTAACCTCTCAGGCTGACCAGGTCAGTGGAAGAACAAGACTCCTGATACTCATGTAATCTAGTCATCCCAAAATAAAGCCTTATATGATCTGGAACTTTTTTGCCTCCAGAACTAAAAGGGTGTAATGATGGCACGGTTGGTCGGTCGGTCCATCCATCCAGCATGTTGGTTCAGAAACAAGATGTGGTGAGATTACCTCTGATCTGACTGAAACTAAATTTAGTGTGAGTTTTTGAGGGTGATTCCTAATGTTTTCTCACCCATGTAATCTCTGGAGCAACACCTTAGTGCATGAAAAGGTATCTCGAAACCTAATTGCTGGTGTATAATGAATTGCAGCCTCCAGGGTCCATTAGCAGGGTTTAAAGGAGTTGAGGAGCATAGGTTACAGCACATATGTCCCATTTTCAGTGGCATGCTTTATCTTGTTATCATTTTAATTCACAAGCAGACTTCAATCGAAGTTGTGCTTGAGACTGGTTCTTGTTATGGTGGGAAAAACTGTGATCATTTGTGCCTGGATGTATGCAGAGACACTTTTGCAGGTTATTTGTGCTGTATGCTTCCCTCTCTTATCCGATTAGAACAGCTTGTGTGTGTGTGTGTGTGTGTGTGTGTGTGTGTGTGTGTGTGTGTGGCACTGCTATCTGGAGACAGCTGTGCTCATGGGCTGCTCTCACTGGTGGAGTAGTATCCAGGCGTAGGCGGCTGGGAGGTGATACATTCCAAATCTGGAGGTCATAAAACATTCTACATAAAAATAGAAAGCCTCCAATTTCCACTTTTTATGCTGTGTGTGTGTGTAGTCTTTCTGTGTCTCTCAATACACACTGCACTTCTTTTGCAAACAGCTAAGGATTTAATTTTAGTTCTGCCTTTTTCTAAAGATATTTCTTTTCTATAGTTTCCTATGCACCACCACTGGTGAAACAGAAAGCATATATGCATGCAAAATGTCTTGTTACTTGAAGGGAAATAAGCAAGGAAAAGTGAGAGGATTAAGTCTCAACATTTGCCACATTTGGCTCAGATTACCATCTTCCTCCTCAGCCGTGTATGTGGAGGGAGGGAGGTCGCTCTAGAAAAAACCTTGAGAAGAAACAAGGAGCAGATAGGAGGTGGAGAAAGGAGGGTTAGTGGGCAGAAGGGAAGAGGGAGAAAAGGAGACGGAGAGAGACGTAAAATGTGTGTGAGAGAGTGATTTCCTGTAAAGTCTTTCTACAGGGAGACAACAAAATGAGAAAAGCCCACTTTAACCTCCAGTTATTTGGGAGTAAAGCTAAACCGACAGACCACACTGCTTTGACGACATGCCCAAAACTACAATTTACTTTCCATTTCCTCAACAAGTACACACCGCACGCATTCAAGCATATCTTTTTTTTTTTTTTTTAAGTATTTATTTTTGCATAAATATTTTTGTATTGTTTAGAAAGGAAAACTGGGAATGTTTTTCAGTTTAATTCTTTGTTGTTTACTTGTGCTGCTGCTTGTGTCAGCACTGTATCCCATGGGACACAGGCAGTGTTTGTTTTCAATGTGTTTCTCTGGCTGTCCCATTAGTTTATTGTTTCAGGGCCTACATGGTATTTAATGGGGATCCATATGAATGTAAATATGTTGCAAAATGGGAGTGTTTGTAGAATACAATGTGAGAACTTGTGGAACAAAAATCTAAACTTGTGTTTAAATTTGGGAGTGGGCTGGATGTGACTGCACTTTACTTTGAAGCCTCAATGTAAGTCTTACCGTGGTTTGTGTTTATTTACTTTAAACACACTTTCTTATTTACAGTTCACATGTGTTTTTTTTGTGACTTCAAATTCTGCTTAAATCTGTGTCTGAATATTTTGTACAGGACAAATTTAATATTTATATTTACCTTCATATCGACCTGCCTCTAGGCCTCTTTGTGTATTTTTGTGTCTGTGCTCATGTGCAGGGGAGAGAGACTGATGAATATGCTGATATGCATTAAGCTGGTTGTTTTTGTGCCATAAAACACAAGGTGCTGCAATGACATGCTCCATTTCAGTTGATTTGTTGGCTGTAACGGGGAGCAGCTGTATCTAGTCTTGTGGTGCTTCCACAGGATGTGATCTCATGTTTACACACACACACACACACACACACACACACACACACACACACACGTGTTCATTCATTCTGTACACAGCTCATCTTAGTTTCCTGTCCATACCTTGACCTTGATTAATTTTGTCTTAGCTGCTGCGATACGTACTACAAAGTCAGTTTAATATCTGGTAAAAGGAACTTTATTCTGAGATGCACAAACTGACCTAACAATAAATAAGGATGACTGGGTTTAGCAGTTTGCATCCCTGACTGTGTGATCCACAAACAGTTGAAACTAAAGGGATAGTTTTTTTTGTTGTTGTTGTTGTTTTTTTTACTGAGATAATGTTTTAATGTTTTTTCAGTTATTTTCTGGTGCCAACATTGATGCATGTGAGCTGTGACTTCCATTATCAGAGGTAAACACAACAAGATGAGGGTGTGGCACTTTATATACACACACACACACACACACACACACACACACACACACACACACACACACACACACACACACACACACACACACACACACACACACACACACAGGCTAGAAACTTCCAACTGCATTAGAACAAATAGGACAGTTGATATGGATTCTTAAAATAGGATTCTTATAAAAATACAGGCTCTTCATTTATTTCACTGGGACTGTTGTATTGGCACAGGGATCTCCATCAGGAGCTTTGAACCTGGCTCATCTTTAGTTGCAGTGCAGTTCAACATCATCCTAATAGAATACCTTATAGAATTTATTATGCAGCATTGTGCTAATTGCATAAATGCCAAGAAAACAAAATCATAATGCATCAAATGAGTTAAAAGGATTGTGGTGGTTAGTTTATCTGTGCCAACTGCGTAACCACTAGAAAAGATGCCACGAGAGAGATCGCCAAAACTACAAAATTTTAAAGTCTGAGTTTAAAGTTTTTGTGATGTGTAATATGATGGCACTTATTCCACTGCCGAGCTCTCCTGTAGCTGAAAGAAAATTGACAGAGCTGAGAGTTGTTATCAAGCTTGAAAGATGCTAAAGATTGTCTGGTGTTACATGTGTGCATTGTTGAATTTGTAAAATGGTTAAGTGCCTTAGGAGGTACTTGAAAATATGCATTGGTGCAAATTACATCCACTAACTGCCAGGCTACAGCATGAAGTAGAGCGTTCAGCAAAGGACATATGTTGGAAGTAGAGCAATGCAACATGATGCAATGTGCTCTGTTTTGTGTCGAGTGAGCTTGTGGACTGAGAAACTATTATACACAATTCTGTGGTTGAACTGTGAAGTCTTGCATTGTGAGCTGGCAGGCCAAAAGTGCGGTTAATAATCAGTGATAGTAAAGCTTTATCGTGACTGTAACATTATGTGATATGTGCGAAAGAATGCAAAAAGAAGAACTTACGTCATGTAGTCTGAATGTAGATCAGCAGCAACTTTACTTATAGATAAATCATAGATTTTGTTTAATTAACCACATAAATGCCTGATAGTCTGGTTCCAGCTTTTTAAAAGTTGTATTTCATTTTAAATTAAACACCTTTTTAGTTTTGGACTGCTGGTCTGACAAAACAAGAAGACGTTGCCTTGGGATAACTAACTTACTTACTTATATAATTAAATGATCAAAAAGGAAAAAATGAAAAATTATTTTTTGTTGCATCCTTAACACTTTTTGTGACTTTCATGTACACAAACTGACCCAGTTACCTCAGTTAAACTAAGGCTGGGCCTGGAGGAAGCGTAACGAAATTAAAACCAAATTAACAGATGTTGTGTTTTGGTTCAGTTCTCGACCCAGAATGGAGAATATCACTTCTGTGTTGAATAAGTAAATTTATCAATGCCAAAACAAACACAAGAGTCCCTGTATATGTTTGAATGTTTTTATTGTGTAGCAGGAATAAGATGTTTTCTGTAGACTAACATTAACCTGGACTTCTTGAGGAACTGGTATGAAGAGCTGATCGAAAGTGTCAGCTTTTAGACTTCTTATTTACAAAGCAGTGTGTGTTTGTCATTAACTCTTGGCTCTGGACCCCATCAGCCTTAGGGAGGGAACTTTTGATTAGTATTCCTTAAAGCTGAATCTTCAACAGTTTGTAATGATGACTCATTATCTTATGATCTGTTTGGTCTTGTGATGGCCTGCTGAGTGCTATCCTAGTTTCACCACATTAAAACACTACTCGTCTCTTCCACACAAACATAAAGGCCTTTTGATAGGTCTCCTTGGGACTTGGCTAGAAACAAGGACTTGTGCATGTCACAAGGGTTGGAAGTGATCTCTCTGGAAAGTGGGCGTGTGTTTTGCGTGGAGCAGACATGCTATTACAAACACAAACACTCACCTGGGTAAATGTTTCTCAAACTTAAAATAAACACTGACATGGATCTGACACATTAAATGTGGTTTATTAAACACACAATTTTAAACATTACAGAAAGAATACTAAACAACAGTGCAGGATTTCCTCAATAGACCATAGATCCTTAACTTATCTGTTTCATTTTTCCATTGGAGTCATTTACATTCTCTTCATCTCTATCAGACACAGGATTTAATTTAATTATCAGTGAGTCACTACCATTAGATGTGCTGGAGCATGACATTGTGCTGCATGAATAAAGCCTTGAGCTTTATGACCATGCCAGAGCAGTGCATTATGATATACAAAAAGAGCCATTTAGAGAGCTTTAGAGCTTTTATTAACGAACAGCAATTTTGTAAATAGCTATAAAGCTCCAAATGTCCAGCTGTGTAATCATAAAACTTAAAACTGCCATGTTGTTTTTGATCTTGTTTTGTAATTTTTCCAGGCAGGTAAGATTGATTCAAATGTTGTTTACAGCAAATGTCAGAGTCTGTAGGTTTTCAGTCCAAGCAAACGCTATATCAATTATTAGACTGATGACTTCCTCATCTCTTGGTGAGGAAGATGTGCTGTTTTTTAGTCAGATCCTGTAGTCTGAAATTAAGATGACTGGCACGGCTGCACCAAAACCCTGACAACTCTGAGCACTTCATGACACACTGAGATGGGTGATTTAAGTTACCCACAAAAAAACCCCAATAAGTTGTTCTTTTTTTGTTTTTTTTGTTGTTTTTTTTTGTAAATACATACAGCAAAAACATAGGACAGATGGAGGACAGATGATTACCCCAATTACCTTTTTGTTGTTTGCATTGCATGAACAAGTAATGAGAGCTGAGGAGCGAGTGGTTGGCACATCACAATGGGACAGTACATTTTGTAAAATTACCTCAGAAAACCACCCTGCATAAATACAATATGAATGAGTGTTTGTGTAGCTTATGTTTAATTATGGATACGGGGCTGGTTGCTTGACTTGTATGAACAGGTCGAGCGGGTCTGATTTATCGGTTTATCTCTAGAGGAAAATGACACGGAGCACAAATAATTCTTTAACTTTTTTAAAACTCTCATGCTATTTGATTATGGACTGGGTAGACTCTAACTAAGAATAATGAGATCACTGGTTTGAACACTCTTTAATTTTATGAGAAATTATCATGCAAGGATAAATTCAAATTTGTAATGTGGCTGATAATTTACCTTTTTTTTTTTTTAAAAAAAATACATTTTGTAAAAAAGATTGTCTAGAGTGTATCTCTAGTAGTCTTCATCACCTCCAGCTTGGGGTGCTTACTTTAACTTCCTCATCCACGAGTATGAATCGTGCTTCGACTCCTGGGGAAATTGCCATACCTGAGTGATATTCATAGACGTCATAAGAGGAGTTCTCAACATCAGTGCTAGGTCTGAATTTGGTTGCCCATTGCCACTGCCACCATTCATAGTGACATGTGGCTTTATCTGCAGAGGTATAGAACCCAACCCAAGACTTGTTAAATTCTGACCTCCACTCACTGAAAGTCTTCTTAACGAATAAGCGAGCACAAGCCTTACCATCTTTTGCAAAGAGTTGGAGTTTTGCATTGTAGCCTGCTATATTGACTGCTTTGGGATTCTTAAACTCTGGTCCTCTGCATATCTCCTCTCCCACCCTTTTCCAGAAGCAGCACTCTATTCTCACCTTATGCAGCCGTACCTGAAGGCCTTCATTCAGGGGTACTGAGGTGTCACAACTACCTGATTCTCTGTTCCCAATGGACTCATAAATCCTGCTGGCTTCCTGGTCCTCATTGTTCTTGAAAAGCACTACCATCACTCCATTATTTAGACGATGTTTAGGAACGTTTCTCCAAACAATCCTGGCTTTTCCATTCCTGCTGGTCGTCACCTCAAGTTGTGCATCATCCCTCTCATCCTGCAGAAGTCTTGCAAAAATCCGTGAAGTGTCAACCTCCATGTGATTTTGTCTGATTTCTGGGATGTTGACAACAAAATCGGGTTGTAAATTTCTGCTCGATGCGCGCTGAGGTCTGTTATGTTTGTTAGAGGAGTACTTTTCCTGGATCACAATAAACACCAGCAGTCCAAGACTAGCAAGGTCACCCCATATGTTTCTGATGTCCCGTAAATGGGAATCATCAGCGTTACTTCCAAAGCGTTCTCTGAGCTCTGGCAGTGACTGTTGGTCTTCCCCCACAGAAAACTGCATGATCTCTCTCAAAAGATTGGTAGTGACCTGGTACGTATAGTCTGGATCATACCTTGTCCCCTGATTCTCAGAAGTCTCATAATGCTGTGTGATGTACACTCTGTCTATTCTCTGCAAAACTTGCCCTCTTGTGTTCTGCTCCCTGACTCTGAATATAATCCGGTCCCTGTTTCTTCCCTCATACCCTGCTGGGGGGTAGATGATATAAGATGGAAGTCGCATGGGTGAGTTTTGATGCAGGTTGCCAACAGTGTAGTACCGGTATCTCATATTTCCGTGAGGTAGTGGGTCCAGCAGCCTCTCATAGTTGCCATAATGATGCGAGCCATAATCTTCATTGTTTGGATCAAAGGTCAAGTATATGACATCGTTATTGTCGATATCAACAATGTTGGCAAACCAGTGGAGCAGCAGGAGACTGTGTGTGGGCACAGATAAGCCAAAGTTGATTTTCTTCAAATCATTGATTGAATTGAGCTTTTTCACAGCTGACACAGAGGTCAGGGTAAGGAACAGAGCTACACAGCAACTTGTGACTCTTCCTGACATCTTCATCATCCTGTAACAATATTGAATAAGTTACTGGCTGCATTATTCAATCCATACATGTATTTGTAATGAGGGATGGATCTAATGCTTATTGTCACGATTGATAAATCTGGTTTATAGATCAAAGGTAAAAATGTGAATAGTTATATGCAAATTGAAACAATAATGGTATTTTGACTTGATAAATAACAACCACTTAACGCCATAAATTATTTCATTATACAAATACATAACACAATTCCAAGGAAAGAAATTAAACAAAGTAGTTACATGTCTCAAGGCTAAAGGTGGATGTTGTTGGGGCTATGTGGATCTGTTGTTGAATTTGGAAATGCTACTGCGTGTTCCTCACTTCTATGTGAAAGAGTACACTTATGACACAACAAAGATTTCAGAGAAGACTGGCCAGGTTCAGAGTACTCCAACCAAATAAAGTCAACTGCATTGTGTCTAAGTATTATTTTCACCTTTTTCAAATAGTTTCTAAATAGAGAAATCTTTACAAAGCAGAGATCAGGAAAAAAGAGCACTCACCTGCGTTAGTCAGCTGCTGTTGGATGTCTGATCTCTGTGTTTGTGTGAGAGCAGTTGAAACTCCCTGTTGGTTTCCTTTTCCTTGTAAATGAAACTGGGGAAACTAGCATTGCTGGTGGTTACAGGAGTTTTGACACAGCTGTTTAGAAAGATTTATTGTTAAGTTTTGTTTTCCTTTTCTTTTTTGAGCAGGTTTAGATTTGAAACATGCCTGTGCAGGTCCAGGTTTGACAGTGACTGTGTCCTTTTACTGCAGCGTGAGGAGCTACAAGATCTGTAATAGAGGCTAGCTTATTATTAACTAGTATTTGCTTATCACAGATCAGTTTCAAATTACAGAACTTGATTCTTTTATTGCATGTATTTTTCTGTATATTTCTATACTTTTTTAATTTTTTTTTTTTTCTTGTACCTCAGTACATACAGTATGTGTCACAACTCTTGATAATCTAATTTGAGGTTTCATTGCCTAAAAGTAGTGAAATGTTGGGAAATTTATTCAGTTTTATTTTTTGCACCCCGTGGTGACAATATTGGCCTAATAAATGTGGTGAACTTTGCTTTTATTAGATGGATGCACAGTAAAATGGTCCAGAAATCAGGAGTGAGATAGTGTTGTTTTTGGCAACCTGTTTTAATTTTAGCTTTAGTCTAGTCTTTGTGTCAAGCTGTCATTTTAGTTTTTATTAGTTTTAGTCATGTTCATACTCTTTTTAGTGTAGTCAAGTTTTAGTTGACTAAAAGTCTGAGCATTTTAGTCTTATTTTAGTCAGAATCATCCATGACTATTTTAGTCTAGTTTTAGTCGACGAAAACTGATGACATTTTAGTCTAGTTTTAGTCAATGAAAATTTTATTTTAGTCTCTTTCTAGTAATGCAATTCTATTTAACCCAGTATAGTATAAGTACCTAGTAGTATAGACAAAACCAAAATTTTCTTTTAGCCAAACCCATTTCACAGTTCAAACAAGGTTATCTTATTATTATATTATTGTTACCTTATAGACTCAAGAATACATCCATTCCAGACACACAAGACGCTCTGATTTGAATTTACAACATATTTATTTTACCAACCAAACATGTTAGTACACACACACATATATTTAAATTAAATAAATAAATAAAATAGCATCACATGACAATGCAAAAAAAATTGAATACAGTCAAGTTTAACAAAGAGAAACAAGGTGCTTCAATGCTCGAGCATCAATAATATAATAAAAAGTGCAAATAACGTGTGTGTCTGTCTTGTATTGCTTGTAAACTGAAGACAGATTTTGCATCAAAAAAACTATTAAAAGATATTACACTACAAATGGTTTGGACCTTAGAAAGATATAATGGGATGGGAAGCACTGACTGCATACACTGGAATTCATTGACAGAAAACAGACAGTACTGAATTATGCCAACTACTGAACCAAATAACCAGCAGTCTCAACAGCAACTATATAAACTGTTACCTCCCGGATGTGTTTTTAAAACTGGTTGTTACACATACACCCGCGAGTGGGAATTGAGGAAGTGATGTCGCATGCCTCGGCGCAGTGCGACCTGATGAAGTGAGACACAGGAAACAGAAATACTGCAAAATAATAATAACTCGACTAAACGAGTCGAAATGACGTTATGACATTTCATCTCGTCTCGTTTTAGTCAACGAAAATGAAGAGACATTTTAGCAGAGTTTTTATTTTGTAAACCACATTTAGTCTTGTTTTTATTCGTCAACAATATTGCATTATATATTTAATTATAGTTATCGTCACATGACCAGCATTTACGTTGCGTCTCGTCTCGTTTTCGTCACGTGATAAAGGTTCGTTGACGAAGATATTTAGTCATAATTTTCGTTGACGAAAGCAACACTAGAGTGAGAAACAGGGATGACATACAATAAAAGGTCCCAGCTGGATTCAAACCCAAGTATGTGGTGGTTTTAGACCACTTGTTCACCAGCAAACCCAGTTTGTTCTATTGGAAGTTAATCAAATTTTTCCCCAATATATTTCCATTCATAAACAAATTTTGAGTTTTGGACTTTTGGCCAGGCAAAACAAGTTTGAAGATGTCACCTTGATGATAACATTTTTGCCATTATTACGATTGTTTCATTATTATATTATTTTACTTTTACTTATGATTAATTGATTAGTTAAAAACATAATTAAAATGATTACTCAATAAAGAAAGTAATGGCGAGTTGCTGCTCTAACTGAACTTGAATAAGTAAATTCATCAACACAAAGACCAACACAAGAGTTTCCCTCTGTATTTGAATTCTTCCTCACATTGACCTGGGCTTCTTGAGGAAATGGTATGAAGAGATGATCAAATGTGTCAGCTTTATAGACTTTATTTACAGACCAAACAAAGCAGTGTGTGGTATATAAATGCACCATTTTCAGCATTACAGAAAGAATACAAATCATGTAAAATACACTCCTGATTTTTTTTTTTTTTTTTAAATCCAAAAGCTAATATATAATTACAGAAGGTTGTTCTTAAGAGGCCATAGCACATTTCACTCATTTGTTTCATTTATACATCAGAGCTATTTAAATTCTCTTCATGTTTATCAGACACAGGATGAAGCAGCAATTAATCACTACTTTTAGATTAAATGTGCTGGAGCATGACATTGTTGCAAGAATAAAATCTGTAGGTTTATGATTGTACCAGAGCAGAATTTGTGAAGTTATTACCTAACTGCAGTTTTTTTAAATAGAAATATATAAAGCTCAAAATGTCCAGATGTGTTTTTGGCGAAATACAACCCCTTAGACCTCACCTCTAATAAAGCTTAAAACTGCCATGTTGTTTTAAAAAAAAATAAAAAAATAAAAATTCAAGATCCATTCAAACGTTATTTACAGCAGATGTCTCTTGAGGTCAGCTTCTGCAGGTTTTCAGTCAGAACAAACACTTCACCACCTTCAATCACTGATGACTCCTTCAGCTCTTGGTGAGGAAGATGTGCTGATCACTGAGTTTTTACTATGATCCTATAGTCTGATAAAGTTGGCTGACTGACTAGTCTGAACTGAAACCCTCAAGACTCCCAGCGCTTCATTGCAAACAGTTGTGATTTTTTTTAATATTTGGTCTTTCATCACAAGCATGTCATACTAAGCCTATATCTCAATATGAAGAAAATAAAGTACACAATTAATGCAACATATGGAGGCAAAACAAAGCATACAACAGAATAGTAGAACTACCCGTTGCCATCATCCAGGTCTACTGAGGTGTCATAAGTCTGATTCTCATTCATGTTAACTCCTGCTGGCTTCCATGTCTTCGTCATCATTGAAGAGCATTTCCATCACACTTTTGTGTAGGCAATATCTAGGAACTTGCTCTCCCTCATCTCTTGTCATCTTCTCATATCTGATGAAGAAATGACAATCATAACAACTAATAAAAATAAAATGACCCCGATATAAGTACAGATGTTTGTACAGATGTTTGAAGTATCAGCATTCCCATGATTTTGTCTGCTGCCAAAGAAATCAGTGTCTGTGTTTCTTCTTGCCGCCTGCTGAGGTCTGTAGTTGGATTGGTTCGAGTAGCGCCCTCTCTGGAGCACAATAAACAGCAGCAGTCCAAGACCAGCAAGTTGACCCCATGTGTTTCTTATGTCCTGTAATTGGAAGTCATTAGCGTTTCCTCCAAAGCGATCTCTGAGAAACATGAGTGACTGCCGATTTTCTACAGAAAACTCTCTGATTTCTCTTAAAAGGTTAGTCGTGATCTCGTAGGTATGATCTGGATCATATGTCCCCGGATGTTCAGGAGCCCCATAATGCTGTGTGAGGTACACTCTGTCTATCCTCTGCCATCCTGTGTTCTGATCCCTGACTCTGATTATGATCCGGTCCCTGTTTCTTCCCGCATACTCTGCCTTGGGATGGAGGACATAAGATGGAAGTCGCCTGGGCGAGTCTTGTTTGAGATTGCCAACAGTGTAGTACTGATGTCCGTAAGGCCGTTGTTCCAGCAGCCCCTCAAAGTTGCCATAATGATGTGAGCCATAATCTTCATTGTTTGGATCAAAGGTTAAATGTATGACATTGTTTCTGTCAATATCAACAATGTTGGCAAACCAGTAGAGCAGCAGGAGACTGTGTGTGGGCACAGATTGGCCAAAGTTGATTTCCCTCAAATCATTGATTGAATTGAGCTTTCTCACAGCTGACACAGAGGTCAGGGTAAGGAACAGAGCTACACAGCAACTTGTGACTCTTCTTGACATCTTCATCATCCTGTAACAATATTGAAAAAATCCTTAGTTGAATTTTCAATTTGTACTCTACATTCTCAATCCATACATTTATTAGTAATGAGGGATGCATCTAATTATTTTCATGATTGATAATTTTATTTTATTTCTAGGCTTTTCAATGATGACATCATTTTAACTCACAAAGCATGGGTTCACAATTTTTCCACTCTGTCTTAAAACGATAGAATTAAAACATTTTTTTGTTATTGTTCCTCCAGCTAATACTGGCAAGAGCAGTTGGGGTGATAGGATTATTTCTTTGCAAACATCTATTTCATCTGAAGCTAATATTAGGTTTCAGCAGTCTTACCAAATTAAAACCAGTGATTACATTGCAAAGTTAGTCCTTTTAGTATAAACTTCCTTCTTTGTGCTTCAACAGATGGTGTTACCTTGCTATTGCTTTTATTTCTGTCAGAGGAATTGTAAAACAAAGAGTGAAGTTTATACTAAGATTGTTGCATCAGGAAGGAATCACTTAATTGTCAGTATGAACAGGAGGAACGCCTGAATGTTGTTTTAAGACAAGTCAGTTTTATAACTTTAAGTAAACTGCTAACAACTACTAACTAAATAACACAAACAATAATAGCAAATTATTTTTCTATTTATCCTGTGTTTGATTAATCAATAATCACAATTCCTAGAAACAAAGAAGTTAAATGTTTCAAGGCTATGAGGGGGATGTTGGTGGATGTATTTATGTTGTTGTTGAATTTGGAAACACTAATGTGTTTCTCCACGTATAAAAAGAAGATTTCAGAGAAGACTGGCCAAGCACAGATTGATCTAGTCCAAATCTAATAAAAGAAACTGTCAGATGCATTGTCTCTAAGTCTAACATTCACAAACAAGACTAGGCACAAACAGCTCAGTAATGATGTTGAATGGAAGCCGAGGTAAAACCTAAAGCTATGAGAAAATAAGGGCACCCACCTGTTTTAGTCGGCTGGTTTTAAGTTTCTGATCTCTGTGTTTGTGTATGAGCAGTTGTAATTTTCATTTCCTTATAAATGAAACCGGGGGAACAGGCATTGCTAGTGGTTACAGGAAGGAAGTTTGTTTCAAACAGCAGAATCACTGACACAGCTTTATGACAATGCCTGCAAAGATAGTAGAGTTTGCACTGTTATTAACTACAGTTTGAACTAAATGGCTCCTGTAGCCAGGTGTACGTTGTATCCGGGTATGCGGCAGAACCCACTTGTGTCACTTATTATAGAAGTAACAAAAGAATAAAGCAGCAGAAAAAGAGATGTATAAACAACAAACTCAATAGTGACTGCAGCTGATAAACTGACAGAACGCTACATTGCTAAGCAACGCAGTAGTTGTTGATGCTGTATAGTGTTGCACATACTTGTCTGAATGTCACTCTGTATCTCATGCACCGCAAAGTCCTCCTTAATCTGCTCTAAATCTAGTTTCTCTGCTAGTTCTCACTGCAAAATATAACCAGTCCACTCTGCCTCTCTGTCTCATTGCGCTCCTCACAATTTAGGATTTAGTATTAGCCAGACCCGGCATGCACCTTTGGTCAAATAACATGGCAGGTATGCCTGCACGATATGAGGAAAATTTGCGATGTGCAATGACACTGTTAAATTTTACGATGACGATATTACTTGAGATAAATGAACAAATATTGAAGTGTGCATACAGTTTTGCTGTGCGAAGCTGAATGGGAAAACGCA
Source organism: Seriola dumerili (assembly GCF_002260705.1). Classification (NCBI taxonomy): domain Eukaryota; kingdom Metazoa; phylum Chordata; class Actinopteri; order Carangiformes; family Carangidae; genus Seriola; species Seriola dumerili. The sequence continues at coordinate 1,087,065 of NW_019174424.1, read as the reverse complement.
GACAAAGGTCCTTCTCCCTCTGCTGCAGGTAACGTTGCTGGGGGGAGGGCTATAGCTTGGCCTATAGCTTGGCCTATAAGTTCACAAAAGTTTGTGGCAAATGAAGCCACAGTCTACCAACAAAGTTTTCCCTTTTAGCTTGTTTATAACCGTTCACTATTAGGTTAACGCTGCGCTCGTGTAAAACAAACCGCGGGGATGGAGATGTTGAAAATGTAGCTTTTCTCCGTGTGTAAATCTTGTCGAACAGGTGGTGTGATGAAGGACAGTAAATAAAATTTATTTTTTCTAATTCATCGTGTATTCAGCCGGTCTTTTGCGATGAGTTTATTGCCCAAGTTCATATCGTGATGATGTTTAAAATAAGCTTAATCAATCAGCACTAGAATTAACGCGCGTCTTCAGTGATCCGATCACAGTGGAGAGCTCCGTACGTCAGTTCACACCTGACTTTAAAATGCGTCTCCACATGCGTCTTGATTGACCACTTGTGATCGGATCTCACTTCCCCGCTTGATATGCAAATAACCCCGCCGTGCCCCTCTCTCTCGCTCGCTCGCTCAGTCCATAGACTGTAAATAAAGATGGACGTAGCCTCCGTGACGTCACCCAAGGGTTTCTGAAGGGTGGTTTTGAAGTTCAGAGTGGGCCGTTCCCTCATCGCTATCCAAAAAACTGTTTTTTGTACCAGGCTGTAAACATGTTTATTTCTGCTGTAAAGTTGGGCATTTTAACATGGGAGTCTATGGGGATTGACTCGCTTTTGGAGCCATTCAAGAAGTGCAGTTTTTGTTACTTCCGTGTCCACTTCATTTTTCAGCCTTGCATATAAAGCAGGGAAGTGAGATCAGATCACAAGTGGTCAATCAAGACGCATGTGGAGATGCATTTTAAAGCCAGGTGTGAACTGACGAACTGAGAGCTGTCCACTTGTGATCGGATCACTGAGACGGATGTTAATACCAGGTCTTAACAGGGCCTATGAAACACAAGTGGCTGGCTTGGCCTATAAGTTCACAAAAGTTTGTGGCAAATGATAGCAACAGTCTACCAACCAAAGTTTTCCCTTTTAGCTTGTTTATAACCGTTCACTATTAGGTTAACGTAAGCACGCTGCGCTCGTGTAAAACAAACCGCGGGGATGGAGATGTTGAAAATGTAGCTTTTCTTCATGTTTAAATCTTGTCGAACAGGTGGTGTGATGAAGGACAGCAAATACATTTTTTTTTTTCTAATTCATCGTGTATTCAGCCGGTCTTCTGCGATGAGTTTATTGCCCAAGTTCATATCGCGATGATGTTTAAAATAAGCTTAATCAATCATCACTAGAATTAACGCGCGTCTTCAGTGATCCGATCACAGTGGAGAGCTCCGTACGTCAGTTCACACCTGACTTTAAAATGCGTCTCCACATGCGTCTTGATTGACCACTTGTGATCGGATCTCACTTCCCCGCTTGATATGCAAATAACCCCGCCGTGCCCCTCTCTCTCGCTCGCTCGCTCAGTCCATAGACTGTAAATAAAGATGGACGTAGCCTCCGTGACGTCACCTAAGGGTTTCTGAAGAGTGGTTTTGAAGTTCAGAGTGGGCCGTTCCGTCATCGCTATCCAAAAAACTGTTTTTTGTACCAGGCTGTAAACATGTTTATTTCTGCTGTAAAGTTGGGCATTTTAACATGGGAGTCTATGGGCATTGACTCGCTTTTGGAGCCATTCAAGAAGTGCAGTTTTTGTTACTTCCGTGTCCACTTCATTTTTCAGCCTTGCATATAAAGCAGGGAAGTGAGATCAGATCACAAGTGGTCAATCAAGACGCATGTGGAGATGCATTTTAAAGCCAGGTGTGAACTGACGAACTGAGAGCTGTCCACTTGTGATCGGATCACTGAGACGGATGTTAATACCAGGTCTTAACAGGGCCTATGAAACACAAGTAGGCGGCCCTTCAGTGTGGCCCAGGATGCATTTGCGTTTACACTGCTAAAAGAATGTGGACACATGTGACCCAGACCACCTCAGATTCAGTCTGACAATATTTGACTCGTTTTCCCATTAATGTAGTTACTTATTATTTGTAATATAAAATTAATACTAAATTGAATTTGCCTGCCACAGTGTAACGTATATAATTGCATATAACTGATGCTTTCAACACGCAAGCACAGAGACAGAGAGACAGAACACGTCATTTAGTTCAGTGTCTGATGCTGGTGCTTTATATGTTGGTAAATAGAACTCAATGAGGGACACACTCGCTTTTTTGGTCACTCCTCCTTCTCTCTCACCCATAGGATAACATAACGTTAACCTAACACACAGGTGTAGTGCAGCCAGAGCCAGCAGAACAACGCTCCAATACTTTTTTCCCCCAGAGGAAATAAAATATCCACAGTTCACATAATCCGGTTTATTTACACACACACATTTTAAGCACTTGAAGATCTGATCATCACTAAAGCCTTTAGAGAACTAATAAAAACAAATGAAATAGTCAAAGTTGTCGTATTGACATTTAAGGTGTCAATATGCAATCATGCATTGACTAACGGCAAGAAAACATTCAGGTGTGTTTGATCTGGGACACTTGCCGTGGTCGTCGGGTGGTGCATCAAATCAGCAGCTTCTTCTCTGCTGCTGATTTGACTCTTCATTTGTTGCGTTCACACACAGTTAATCATAACTTCATCATGTGACTTTTGTTTTTACTCGGGAACGATTTCATATTTAAATGTAGCAAAGTTAAGACATACTAAGAAATGGTAAAGTTACTGATTTTGAAAATACTCCCAAGAGTACAAGTACACAAAGACAGTACAAAGACTTTGTTAAAGAAACGTGAGTAAATGTAATTCGTTACTTCCACCCCTGGTAACAGTTAACTGCAGAATGAAGCATAGCAATGTTTCTCTCAGATATATGCACTAGTCTAGAACACAGGACCTTCTTCCTGTATTTAATGTCTTACTCCTGCCTCAGACAACATCTGACCAACAAGAAAAGTGAACGTTTTCACATGGTTTGTAGCAGTGCATTTTGGTTCACTTGGATTTCTGTCTCTGTAAAAAGAAACTTAACCAAGGGGAAAATGCTCAAGTTCACAAAGTTATCAACTGACCTCAGACCAGAGCAAACAAGTTATAGGTGCAAAAACACCCTGAAATAAATTACACTGCCTGATTGGGCTGAACCAAAACCCTTAAGACTCCCAGCCCTTCATGACAGTGATTTTTCAGTACTTGATCATTCATCACAGGCATGTCATAATAAGCGTACATGTCAATATTAACTGAACAGTGTTTACAAAATAAACTAATATAATACACAATTAATTAAACATATGGATTCAAAACAAAGCATACAACAGGATAATAGAGCAACCTGTTGCCGTCAACCAGGTGTACTGAGCTGTCATAACAGCCTGATTCTCACTCATCTTAAGTCCCGCTGGTTTCCTGGTCATCATCATTGAAAAGCATTTCCATCACAATTTGGTTTAGACAATATCTAGGAACATGTTCTTGTCATCTTCTCATACCTGATGATAAATAAATGACAATCCCAATGACAAATAACAAAAAAATCAATAAATAACTAACACAAGTACAGATGCATGTGCCGTTGTCTGAAGTATCAGCAAAATCATGGGCGTTTTGTGTGTTTTCTGAAAAGTTGACAACGAAATCAGTGTCTGTGTTTCTTCTTGCCGCATGCTGAGGTCTGTAGTTGAATTGGTTAGAGGAGTACTTTTCCTGGAGCACAATAAACAGCAGCAGTCCAAGGCAAGCAAGTTGACCGCATGTGTTTCTGATGTCCTGTAATTGGAAGTCATCAGCGTTTCCTCCAAAGCGATCTCTTAGATATGTGAGTGACCGCTGGTTTTGTCCTACAGAAAACTCTCTGATTTCTCTTAAAAGGTGAATACTGATCTCGTACGTCTGAGCTGGATCATAATGCTGTGTGAGGTACACTCTGTCTATTCTCTGCCATCCTGTGTTCTGCTCCCTAACTCTGAAGATGATCCGGTCCCTGTTTGTTCCTGCATATCCTGCGGGGGGATCGACGACATAATCTGGAAGTTCCTCAGCAGTGTTTTCATAGAGATTGCCAACAGTGTAGTACTGGTGTGCGGGAGGTAGTCGGTCCAGCAGCTCCTCATAGTTGCCATAATGGTGTGAGCCATAATCTCTGTTTGGATCAAAGGTTAAATGTATGACATTGTTTCTGTCAATTTCAACAATGTTGGCAAACCAGTGGAGCAGCAGGAGACTGTGCTTGGGCAAAGATTTGCCAAAGTTGATTTTCTTCAAATCATTGATTGAACTGAGCTTTTTCACAGCTGACACAGAGGTCAGGGTAAGGAACAGAGCTACACAGCAACTTGTGACTCTTCTTGACATCCCCATTATCCTGTAAAACATTGAAAAGTTATTAAAAGTTAAAAACTGACATTTTCACTTTTCTTTTTTTTTTTTTTACAGTGAGGTAAAACTGTCAATTTTATAACTCTAAGCAAACTAAAAAATAACATTTGATATCACTTGAGAAATGTCAAACAATAATAACAAATTATCTTTCTATTAATCCTGTTTGATTAATCAGTAATCATAACACAATTCATATGAAACAAAGTAGTTAAAGGCTATAAAGTGGATGTTGGTGGATATGTGCATCTGTTGCTGAATTTATTCTTCAATTCTATTTCATAAGTGTACTCAGATACATGGTTCTCAGACACAACAAAGGTTTCAGGGGAAGACTGACTGAGCGCAGTGTAAGCTACTACAGATCTAACCAAACAACCTGTCAGCTGCATCGTGCCTTTCTAAGTAAAGAAACCTTCACAAAGCAGACCGAGCTAAATGAAGCCAAGGTAAATGAACAGCTAGCAATCATAATATAAGAGCACTCACCTCTGTAAGTCTGCTACTGTTATGTATCTGATCTCTTTGTTTGTATGAGAGCAGTCGTAACTCCCTTTAGGTCACAGTTTCCTTGTAAATGAAACTGAAACAAGCATTGCTCCAGGGAAGTTTGATATAGCAGTTTGGATCAAGTTTCCTTCTGTATTCAAGAAAGGAAAAAGTAACCGGTCATATGCCTGTAAAATTAGTGATATTTTCTTCGTTTTTTAAATTTATTTATTTATTTTTATATAGAGTAAAAGTGCAAATTCCCGTGCAAACAAGTTGAAACTCTTTCATGTTGCCCTTTTCAAGACATTTGAAACAAAATGTTAGTTTGACTGTTGGAAAAATATAAGCATTAACAAAAATCGCTGATACCAAATAAAAATAGTATGTTGAACTCATATCTGTACCTCTCATGTGATTGTAGAACCAGGACCAGTTAAATTCACTGCTGCAACTCCTACCAGCAACCAGCAGGAGACGCTGTCGCACAGGTAGTTGGCTTCACTCACCTGGAAGGTATCAAGCCTGGAGCGTGTAAAAGCTTTGTGTCAGTACTGCATTTAAAGCCTGTTATAGTTTACAATTAGGAACACATCAAACAGCAGATCAGCTGTCCAGCTCTATACACACACACACACGCACACACACACACGCACACACACACACATACCATGGTTAAACGTGAGGAGCCAATGTGAGGCTGCAAACACTGTTTTCAGAGCAGTGAGTGGTCTCATTCGGCTGTTTGCTATAAGTAGCAAGTATTTCCTAGAGAACTGGCTTCATTTGACACCTACATACACACACATACACAGAGACACATTTAAGTTTATCTTGATATCCTGTATGGAGGCTTTGGTACTCCCTTTGGGCAAGGGAGAGAGGGAATTTAAAAAAAAAAACACACAAAGGAAACTTTTAGTTTCTCTGTGGTCACCACCCACATCTTTCACATGGGCAGCACAAGATCATCATACAAGCGAAGCTGTAAAATGATGCTATGGTGCTTTTTATTGTTTTTTGTTTTGTCTGTTTATTTCTTGCTGTACTCCTCAAATACCTCAACATGCAGTGGAGCTAAAGATCACACATTCAGTGATATTTCAGAACATTCAGGTTTTTTTTTTTTGTTTGTTTTTTTTTGTTCTACTGAAACAGGATTTGACCAACCCAAGTTTATCTCTCACTCCTCCAAGTGTGCTGATATAATATGTCCCTGTCTTCCCTTTGATGTAATTACAATATATTCACAAATGTTCATAAACTTCATAACTTTCACTGTACATTTTCTGTAGAGGGAAAAAAGAACCGAGTAATGCACTTAATATAATGCACCCAGTGACTCATGCTGCTAAAATCCATCATGTTTCTGTCTTATGAAAGACCTTGGACAGCTGCAAGGAACGCTGTCAGGGGTCAGCCAGGCAGCCCTATACTCCGCCTGCCAATACATGACACCATCTTGGCTCAGCGCGGCCCAGAAACATCAGCCGCTGCCATTGGCTTTCTGTCGCCACATACCCTGTCTCTTCAAAATGAAGATCTTTTTATCTCGAAAAGACCATGTCCCCAGCAGGGCAGCTACTCTGTTAATAAAGGAGCACGCCAAGTTATGTCGGATCAAACAAATGACGGTTGGCTCACACTGCATGCACACAGGGTTCACTCAGGAGTCAGCGTCTTTAAGAAGAAACTTGGAAGGGGAGGGAAAGAAAATCTTTTATTTTTTTTCTTACAAAAGGTCCATCTTAACCTATTAATAACATCTGTAAAGTCCTGTGTCAGCTTTCATAGTTTAAGGGTTGACACAGAGCTAAAGCTTGCAGTGAATGTGGTATGTTGGGCGTCAGTGATTATGGGGGCGACATAGTTTTACACTCTGGGGAGCTCAGAGAAAGGGTTAACTCAAGGGTTTGGTGTAAAATAGAAAGAACACAGAAAGAGAGAAAGTTATTAGTGAAACATAAAGAGAGTAAAAGAGAGTGGCTCCAGAGAGGCGGTGATGTGGGAAACGGGCAAGAGGAAAAGTTTGTGTTTAGAGCTCCAAGTTGGCAAGTGATGGTTTGCACAAAGCTGTTCAGCCCTGTAACAGTCTCTCTTTTTAAACAGGAGAGCAACTGTGTCATGACACAAAATCACAGATGAGGATACTGTAGTAAATTGACTAAATTTGGGCATTCATTTTTGTTTTTGCCTTGAATGAAAGAGGAAACAGGCATGTTGCATTTGGTTGCTTCTGTGGTCTGTGAGATAGATTAATTTTTTTTCTTTTTCAGTTCACTACACTGTGGCTTGTTTATCTCTGGCACAGTAAAGATATACTGTACGGTAGGAGTAACATGTTCTTGTGTAATATCCTTCTATGGTCATGTCTGCATCATAAACTGCTTTTGTAAAGAAGATCTAGGCTTCGAAAACTCAACTGAGGATATGCTGTTAAGTACACGGAGACGGGGCTGCTGCTGAGGTGATTTAAAAACCCCACTTGCTGAGAGCAGAAAGCTTCTAAACCCACTAGTAACTCCTGTCAGGTCTATCTACATTATAGTATCACTCTAAAGCTGAATATGCATATTCAGTTTAAAACAAGGGGTTTTATTGATTAAGTAGATTTTCAGAGAGAGGGAAATGAAAAGAGAAGGTTTAGAAAAAAAGGTTTTAAGAGAGGGGGGCCTTAGTTTGGGGGAGATGTACCATTTCCCACTTTGTAACACTGAGTACAATGGTTTATTTTAACTCCATATTTGGTAAGACCAGGGTTTGATCACACTTACACAGTCTTCAGTGTTTGTATGTTGTTTTTTTGTTTGTTTGTTTTTTATCTTGTGTGTTTATAGTGCAGAATTTTAAAGGTCCACGACAATGCTTCAGATTGGTTGGATGGGTATGGTATAAATGCTGCATTGGGTGTAGCAGGTATTCCACACTGAGGTGCCAACGTGCACCCGGAGAAGGGGTTCATCTCGGCAACTAAGTCTGTGTAATGACATGAAACAAATCCATCTTTGCAGCCTGTTGTGTGTTTTTTCAGGAACATGACTCTTCATCTCGAGGAATGCAGGTGCTGCCTTTAGAGTGAGTGTGTGTGTGTGTGTGTGTGTGTGTTTGCACTCAAGCCCTGCACTGGTGTATAATTACACTTCCTGTGAGGCTGAAGACAGCTGTTTCCTCTCCTCTTTAATCACACAAATATACAAACTCCATAAGAACAGTAATCAGACAAAGTAATTGGTTTGTTCTCAGGTTTTAAAAAATAAGTGATGGCTACATTTCTGACTATTCAACAAAAATCTGCAACTGTTCTAACATATTATATATTGATGCTGGAAAACCTGGTGATGTTTTTTATTGCTTTGTTTTTTAAAAGATTACAAATGAGTGCATTGTCAAATGTTGCTGTGTTCGCTCTGAAATTGATCATAGCTTTTCAGTGATTTATAAACTGATTTTTACAACATGCCAGAAATGTTTTTATTTTGATTGCATTTGTGTGTGTGTCGATGTTATTGAATACTGCCAAAACAGCTTAGTTGTGGTGGAATTATGCAATACCTCTTCTCCCAGCTTTTCTAACATTTTCTCCTTTTCAGAAAGAACAAATGTCTTCATAGCCTGTGCCCACTCTGCACCACGTAAGACTGTCTGAAACATGAAACAGTTTCCTCTAAAAGTGTAACTTGGCTTTTGACTCATAGTCCAAAGTGTTTGTTAGTATCTTGAACTAAAAGCGAAATTATTCAGAGCACCACCTTATGTAATATCAAAGGGAATCCCAGTGGTTTGATGTGAAGTGTCTCAGGTCTGTGTGTGAGGAATGAGTGGGATGTGGTGAATGCAGAGCCTGGAGAGGAGATGAGAGGGTCAGGCCAGGTAATTAGGGTTGTAAATAATCCTGGGAGTTTAGGAGAGGGACATTCAGCTGGCTCAAAGGCTGCACTCAGTCTCAGTGTAGAAACGTACACACATAATCCCTGCCTTTTTTTTTTTTTCTCTGTAACCCATCTTCTCTTTAAGTAATTGTTCTTCCTCTACGGCTTCTGACAAAATACACGTGCACTGTCTTCCTCACTTCCACACAATCTCTGCTAAAGTTTACTTTATGGTGCATAGAGGTTGGAAGGTTTTTTTTTTCTCTTTTTTTTTCTTCTACTTTTGGTGAAGAGGGGAGGTTATTTGAAGGAAGTGGGTGTGTCTTGTTGCCTTGCATGCTGAGTCACATGACAGGCCTAGGTGGGAGGGGCAGGCAGGGAGCTTCCAGAGCCACAGCAGAGTTTGGCCTCTCACTGGAGCGCTGCACTTCGGCAGGGGACGACTCATACACACATATACACACTTCACACACGGTGAGTGTTTTGCATACTGGGAGAGTGTGACTGTGTGTTTGTGTGTGTTTGCAAGAGGGTGGTTGTAAGTAGAGGGGGTAAATGTTTTTCTTTCATTGTGTTTTTATCTGGTTTGTTTATTTTCTTCCATGGAAGAAGAGATTTGATCTGTTGTTTTCATATATTTGATATATATCTGTGCATGCCTTCCTTATCGACTCAGGAGCCAAGCTGTTTGAAAGTGTCAAAATATTCCTGTTGTTTAAATATACATAGTGGCTGTTTCTGTTTCTTTTGAATTCAGGTATAGGTGTGAATCTCACAGAGAAGCTTTTTAGTTACTTGTATGTTTCCCATTCGTGTGTGTGTGTGTGTGTGTGTGTGTGTGTGTGCTTGCTTGCTTGTGCGTAATTACCATTGTTAAAGTTTTGCATTTCCTTTGTTTTTCATCCCCTAAATGTTGTTCGTGTGTTTGTGTCTGCTCTGTAAGCTGCAAGCTTTGTAATCAATCTGTCTTTGCATAACACACATAAACACACATACAGAGGGATGTACAATTGTGTTTCAGCTCCTACACTGTTTAACGTCACATTTTGTCTTCTTCATGCCCCCCCCCCTCCTGATATTGTCCACACACTGGACACGTTCTGTCATTACTAGACCAGCAGCAAGCACTCAGGTGTGTGTGTGTGTGTGTGTGTGTGTGTGTGTGTGTGTGTGTGTGTGTAGCAACGTGAAAGGTTAGCTCCACACATGTGGTTGGTAGACTTCAGAAAGTGCGGAAGCGAATCTTTCAGTTTAGTGTCTGCTTTGGAAAGTAAAGGAATCCACATAGCTAATGGTAATCGGTGGAAAGTAGTCTTTATTCCTTTCCACTGGGAAATGCTAGGTATCAGATTTTGACCAAAATCAAAGGGTATTCTTTCTTTTTTTGTTCAGTTTGAGCCATTTTGATGACCCTGTCCAGCTTCAGTTTCTCTTTCATGTTTATTCTTTCATCTCTGCTTTTCTGATCAGTCAGTCTGTGTTTAAGTGGTGAGAGCGTGAATTCTTGGTGAACTTGCAATGTGGCAGCAGCTGGAAAGCTGAGCCCTGAGCATTGTATTATCCAGGCTTTGTTGTCTAGGGTTGACCTGGGGAACACAAGGCATAGCTCTCTGACAATATCAACCCGATGGAAAACAGCAACCACCCTTCACCTTTTCAGAGAGTCACCAGCCTCTGGTTTGCCTCACCAGCATACACACACACACACACACACACACACACACACACACACACAGACACACACTTTTACACAGAGGAAGCTGTTGAAAGGAGCTCTGTTGTGGCCCCTGTGCAATGCCAAGCGAGAACAGACAGTGGCCTTTCACCAGTGTTTGATGGGACTCTGAAAAGGTCATCGTTACCTTCTGTATCTTGTGCGTCTTTGTGTGTCTGTGCATGTTGTGAGTCAGCAAATAAGTCAGTGCTGTAAGATTATGTATCTGTTATGGAATTCAGAATCATAACTTTGAAATGCAAAATATTTCACGAATGTAACTGGAGCTGTGAAATGTAAAATTGATAAGGTTTCATATCTGTAAGTTGACATGCTGTACATTCTCAAACAGATAGTTTGCATGTGTGCATGCATTTTGTGGGGGTTGTAAAGTTTCAGGTTAAGAAGTTATGTTTAGAGAAAAAATGTTTTCATTCAGTTGTCCTGAGACATTCAGGAAAAACAAAATGAGAATGTTTACTGCCCCTCATCTGTCAAATACAGATCAAATGTAAACCAGGACATACTCTGATGTAACTGTTTATGTGTAATTCCAAATTGGAGAGGATAGTGTACACAGTGTCAAAAATTACATCTGTGTGAAGATTTGCATTTCATGTGGACAAATGGTAGAAAATAAGAACTGAAATTTAAAAAAAAAACAAAAAAAAAACAATCACACAGTGCACCTACTGGAACCTATCAAATTAGAATAGTTATTAGTGAGATCTTTTTATGTTACTGTGTGCTATTCTACTCTCCAGCTTTGTATGTGGGTCAGTCACAGTCCATAAATACTGCTCCTGAGGCCTGGAGAGGACCAGAGTGACAGGCTTTATATCTCACACACACACAACACACACACACACACACACACACACACACACACAATATACACATACACATACACATACACATACCACACCACAGCACACACACACACACACACACAGATTGTGGAGTGTGTCAGAGAGCCTTAGGACTCCTGCTGGTTATGTTGTTGATAGAATGATGGACGTGTGTTTTTGTGCACCTTCACACATACAGTGAAATATTTTATTAGTGGCCTTGGAGACCTCAAGCCTTTCCAATCTTAACACTGAAAGAAAGCTGGCCTCTTTGAATGAGTTAACATCCTGATCTGAAAAGATGCCATGCACCTTTTTAATTAATTAAACCAAACATTCAAGTATACCTTTTCTTTTTCGGCACAGTGTGGAGAGCTATTTATGTCACACTGACTTTAGTAACAACAGTGTGTCTTTTCCTCTCTATGAGTCATTTAAATATCTGGGATGTGTTTTTCTAAAACTTCTAACTACAACCTGCCATGAGTCCTCGACTGTTATGGGATCTGGAAATATTTCTAGATGAACAGTATTTGTTTAAATATACTGATATTCATCCATATAAAGGGATTATTAGTGATATGTCTTTATGAAACCGCTGCATGACAACGTACAACTGCATGTGAAAATCTTTTATATGCGTTTGACATCTTCTGGCTGGTGTCCCTGAGGTGAGGCATTTGTGAGGACAGAGGTCAGATTCCTGAGCCCCCTGGCCCTGTGGACCCACGCCCGCTGTCAGCCAACCGTTTCACTGATACACTTTGACCCCCGCACTAAGATAAAGAACTACACTGGTTAGCTACCACCACCGGGCTAATGACTTTAACAACTCCTGTCAGGGAGCAGCTAGCAGATAATAGCTAGCTAAATTATTATTAAGCCGCTTTGCAAAGAGCCTCAGTAAATGGGCAACTTCCTGATTCATTTAGCTGTTGTGTCAACACACTTAAGGGTTAATGTTTAGTTGCTTTGGGCTAGAATATTGTTTGGTGAGGTTTAAAATCAAGTCAATTGCACACTTATGTGAAAAATGTTGCACTGTGGTAGAATTGGATTCCTTAATTGTAGATGTTCAGCTAGAAATTGAATAAATGAGCCTTGGATTGGTTAGTTAGTCCATAAGGTTAATTGCTCTTTTTTCATAATATATGGGTTAAACTTTGTAAAAAAGTACATTGTTGCACTTAATGCTACCTTTTTTTTTGTGTGAGTTGCATATTGTCAGAGGAAGTTGAAGAACCTAGAAAGACAACAGCTCTCTTGTGCACCACCACAGTGTGGAGACTGAACACATTCCTCTGGCAGTCTAGACAAACCTGTGGGCTTCTACTGTCATTACTGCAATTTACAAACATTTCTCAACTGTCTGCAAAGTAACACTAGCTGCTGAAGCTGCTTGCACTGACATGGATACAACTTGGGCCTAGAATGTTAGAGATGGACAAGGACTGGTCTGTGGGTCTGGAGAGGTGACGAGTAGTTCTCATACATGCAACATGTATGACATACACACAGCTAATGAGTAGAAGAAATCATGCGCATATGTGACACACAGACCGATGCGCACACACACACACACACACACACACACAGACTGTACGATGCCAGGTGACATGATGAGCGAGTTGGACCCTGCAGGGGTGAAAGGGCACATTTCTCCAGGGAGCTGAATGATGAGGACTCTGGGAACTGGGCCTTGCTGCACAAACACTGTGACTTTAATAACACAACAGACCATGTTTGCACTGCCACCACTCCAATTTCCCCCTTTTATTAAGGGATTCACTGTCAGAGGGTGGGAAAAAGTGTGTGTGTGTGTGTACACACGTGTTTATGTCCGTCCCCTGGGTCTATCACAAGCCCATGTGGTCTGGGGTATCTAATTGAGTCTGTGCTGGAGGGCTGCTTGGAACCCTAGTTCAAAGTAATTTAATGGCAACATGCGCTTCATTCTCTCTACACAAGTTTCTCAGTTGTGTTTGTACCATCTCTTCCTCTTGTGGGAAATCAACAGTTTAAAAAAAAAAAAAAAAAAACAAGCTGGAGAATGATTGTAAAGGCCTCCCAGAACCGTTTTTGATTTTTATCAGAGTGAATAAGCTTTGCAGCAGCCTACACACTTCAGGAGAAGCATCTGGGTCACGATCAGAATAAATGTAGTCATGTTAAGACGAGACTCGACTGGAAACCTCCTTTGTCCTGTCTGGGAATGTAAATAAAGGACAAAAAGAGCAGATGTTTTTAAAGAGGGCCCATAAAAAGATTTTAGACCAGAGCAAAGATGCAAACAGCCCATTTAATGGATTAGTCCACTAATGTGTGTTTGACATGGAGCTCCACACAAGCAGTGAAACGACTTGACTCTAAAATACTTGAGTTCAAGCTGCCTCCCCACTAGGAGGGATTGTGCGTGGCGGTGGATACTTACGTTCCCTCAAATGTACTGTACTTAATTTTTTAAAAAGATTGCGCTTTGAATGCCCTGACACAAAAAGAGGGCCTGCTTTAAGATGACATTATTTTTGCACAAAGAGTACATGTTCTAGTTATATATCAGGGCTCCCAATGTTGGTGGATATAAACTACAATTCATATTTACCTTTTTGCTAATTGAAAACATTATAATTAGGGCTAAGTGATATGCAAAAGGAAATAGCACGGTAATCTGAATGCTTTATTCCGGTATCTATTTACTCTCTTGGCCACTTTGTTAGCTACACTGATACAAATTAATGGATTCCAATGCAACAGATCTGCCACAAATTCTGCATTTTGGAAGATCAGTTTTTGTTGGCAGTGTCAGAGATGTGTTTAATGCAACTATGTGTTTTCATACTGAGGTTTTAGTTAGTAGTGTTTTTGTACTTCACTGCATTATATTGAAAAGTGCTTTTAATATTCTTTCCCTCTCATGTTTGTTAGTGCAGGGGGTGAAACATTACAAACAAATCTCAATATAATGTCAATAATAAACATAGTTGAAACAATAAGTCTCTAAAAGCGTCAATCAAAACTGAACATTACGAGCTTTGTAAAGGTAGAATTTATGGCTGAGCTGTTGTACTGGATTGCATTAGATTTCATTAGATTATACGGGTATACCCATAGCTAGTGAGTATATATCACGCTATAGTATCTGTTTAGATATGGAAAACTTTGTTTAGTTGATGCATCTCTTTGTCCTGCATGGCCAGTGTCACTTTCACCTGTTTATTATCTTGTATTTCAGGATGTATTCTCACTTTTGGAGAAATCTGGCATGGTAGTTGAATGATTATGGTTGGAAGTTCTGTATCATGACAAGAAATAATAAATGTAGTCTATTCCTATTAATGGGCATAAAAAATAGTTTGGCTCATCCTGATGCCTCATCCTTTTAAACAATGATATGTAAACACTTAAAAATGACATTTTCCTTCAAGCAGAGTACTGTACTGGTTTAAATCTGTATAATAAGAAGCAAAATCAAGAAAACATAATACATAACATGACTCATTTAAATTGTTGAAAATACTTGATACTTTCTACATAGTGTATTACACAGTCCTTAAAGTGTCTAAAGGGAAATCATTTGTGGAATCAGTGTTTTAAGAATTCAGTGAGTGACTCACTTCTAGATAAGAAGCACACTTCTTCTGGATTCCTCTCCTGTGATTCAAGACAGTTTTGTACAGAGGGTCAAACCACTGGTTTGTCATGAGGGTGACTAATCTCAGCACAGCTCTTTTCCAACCTAAACTTGGGAACATGACCCCTGACCTGCTCGCCACGCTGTCAAGATCAACACCCTGGGCAGCTGCGGCATGGCTCGGTGGTTCTGACCACATCTCCACTAAACATAGACGACACAGTCAGTGTTCTTCACAGTTCTGGGCATTTTCTGTGCCTTTTTTTTTTTTTTTTTTTAAAAAGACATGCAACAGACAGGGACATGTTTAGCTGGTTGCAACTGTATTTACATCCCTGTTTGTAGGCCTGTGTGTAGTTAGTGAGGAATGCCCCAGGCACAAAAGTGGAATAAATCACAAACTCTACTCTCCTCAAAGCTTTTTTTTTTCCTTTTTCCTCCCTCCTCCTCCATTCTATACTCCTTCCTCTGTCTTCCTTGTTTTGACCTTTTATCTTTTTTTTTTACCTCCCACTCCCTCATGGTCCTCTTCCTTTTTGCTTCCCTCCATTATCTCTCACTCCTGCCTTCCTCCACCTTTTCATGACTACATCATTTCTTTTTACATTGACTTCATGCTTCTTTTTCCTCCCTGCTCTCATTTCCAAAATGTTTTGTGGTATTTGGAGGCCGTATTTACAAAAAAGTAATCTGATGCTGCTGGAAGCAGCAAAAAAAAAAAATATTCCTCAAGGCCTATAATTGAAAACAGGATCACAGCAAGTCCAATGAGTCATTCTCTGCTTTCCAATTTCTAAAATTAATTTTGCTTTCTTACAGACTCAAAGGAAACACATTATCAGTGCCATCCCATAACTGGACCTGATACAGGGGAAAACCTTGTAGAGCTGAAGGGGATGCCAGTAGATGTTTTTGATTCGTGAGAAATTGTGTGTAGTGCTCACTTGCAGCTGAGAGAGGCTCATTTAACTCATTGCCAAAGTGTTTAAACAAAACCACATCATTTTGAATGAGAGCATCCACCAAACATATTCAAATACCTGGTGTTCCTGCTGATGGTGGTTTGTTACATCCCTATTTAACCTGGCATGAACCTGTGATTTTTCAGTCAGGCTGGTGTTTTGACTGGCCTGTGTTTGATAGGGTTGGGATAATGTCCACTTGCTGGTAAGCCACCAGGGCCCGACATTTTTCATGTGGTTTTTTTTTTCTTTTTTTTTAACAGTTATAGGGTCGTGCTCCGACTGGTCAGTAAACACCTGTTTGGCAGGACATCATGGAGGAACAGGGGGCACTGAATACCCCTGTCTGATAAATGGTCTGTGTATCCAGATGTTCAATAATAGGCTACTTCTGAGTCCTTCACCAGTCTGGTTTTATTCACTCTCAAAACTGAACTGACACGGTGCGCTTCACTCACAGCTTGACATTCTTGCATTAACATTGCTGCACTGTGGTCTTTGTAGTTTACTTATTTTGATGACACAGGACTCGAACACTTTACTACCTGTAAAGAAAGTGATTTATTTTCATTGTGGGATAGATCTGGGTTTCCCACAGTAGTGGTCCAGGACTTTGTGTGTTTGCCAAGTAGTTTACAGTGTTTGACACTACTTTGACTTGTGCAGATGGGCGGTGTCGTTGTGTATTCATGAATGACAGTTAATGATTCTCTGAAGCTTGCTCACTTCTGTCTGGGAAACCAGCTAGTTAAGATGCAGGAGACAACTTCACTACACTGTCTTTTGGTGGCTTCAGTATTTTTCCAGCCACACTAGGAGAATAGTGTGTGTTTACTATTTGTTACACAGAACAGACAGCTTGTTAATACAATAGATGTGGGCAGCATTGTTCTCAGTACCCTGTTCTCAAAGAAGGAAATGAGACTCTTGTTTGAGGACAAGACCTCATATCAAATACAGATACTGTGACGGTTTGTACACATAAAGCTTTCAAAAAACTGAACTACTGACCAGAGGTGAGGGACCAGATCCTCAGAGTCAAAAACTCTCAAGAGCACACTTCATTATGTTGTTCTTTTTCTGTCAATCACCCAATCCATTAATAATGTAATCGTTTCAGCTCTAAAAAGATGTCTGACATTTTGAACATTCAGTTTGCTCAGGTTATTTAGTGTATTAAAAGAGGAGGAGGATTGTTTGTTTTTTGTTTTTTTGGTGTTTTGCAGGCGTAGCTGCTGTTGGGTGATATTTGAGAACAGAGGCTGACACTGTATCTCAAGTGTTGACCATTAACTTTATTCACTTACTGTCTATTAGCTTTGATGGTATCCTGCCTTAGGTGAAGCACCATTGTTGCAGTCGCTTGTCAACGTGTGCTTGCCCCTGGCCAACATCTCTGTTTACAGCTCATACGTCACAGAAGCACTGGTTAAGCAGCGAGAGAGAAGGATTGACATGAACAGTAGCAACCAGAGGATAAAAGAACAAGAGTTGTGTGAGGTGAGATAAAGGTAACAAAAGGAGGGACTTTGTAAAAGGGACAACCAATGTAATATTCAAGATAAAAGCCAGATGAGAGCGGTAGAGAGGAGGAAAAGATAATGGGGAGTTGAACAGGAGATACAATGGGAAAACTGCGAGATGAAGCGTAGAGGGGAAACTGATGACGGGAGAGAATCAGTATGTGGAGGGGAGGAAAGGGTGAGGTTGAGAGAAAAAGACACTAGCTGAGGTTTGGGAATGCGGGAGGTGCAGAGGAGAGGTGGAGGGCAGTGAGTTGCAGTAAGTTGCTGACTGACTGCTGGAACAGGATGGGGAAGTGGTGAAGGAGGCCAGGAGAGCTGCTTCCATAGGTGGGTCTCTATGACACACACACACACACACACACACAGCCACACACACAAACACACAATGGAGCACATTATAAAAGACTCAATGCTGAATATGAACTAGTGTTGAGTTTCCACTGGAGTGTTATTCTTCACTGACTCTCATCCATTAATCAATGCAGTGCCAGTTTGACGAATGTGGAGCTCCCACCAGCAGTGGTGCCATTCCCTGCTGATTTAATTCCTCATACAAGGGGAATTACAAGGGAAACTAATAATCTGGATTTCTTTTCCGTGTGGCAGGACAAGTGTTGTGGAGTAAGATTTGTGGCTGAGCTGGAATCCAATGGCTGTTGAATTCTTGGCAGCCGGTGTGGGCTGACTGTATATGCGCTCGTTCACGTTTGTGTGTGCCAGCTAGGTCAACTATGTGATCATAAGGTGGAAAGGCAGAGTGTGTATGAGGCCACGGCGACCTCTGTGTTTAAATGCACAAACTCAAGTGTGTACTCTGTGTGTGTGTGTGTGTGTGTGTGTGTGTGTGTGTGTGTGTGTGTGTGTGTGTGTGTGTGTGAGTGAGAGCCAGGCTAGCAGGGTGAGTGTATCAAGTTTCAGAATTAGCCTCTCTCTTTTCCACTCTCGCAGTAACAGGACAGTACCACTGCGCCGTGGAGAGCGAGGGAAAGGGAGGCCTTGTGAGGGGCGGCAGCTACTTAAACTACTGGACATACAGACACAGACATAAACACTGTAAATTCTTCACCTACACTGACTTAACGCATTGTTGGAGCCATTTTCTGCATGTACAGACCTTGGTGAGCATATTAAAAGTTGAATATTTAGCTCATGATTGGACACACATCTGCAGGCATTCCACAAAAGGACATTAAGCTAATCATTAGCAAAACAAACTCCAGGGATAACCTCCTGCCAAGTGCAAAGTACTGTAATACTACAGAGTGTATTTCCTAAGGGTTTTCTGTTGAGTCAAGAGTCTCTGCTGGCATGAGACCAGCCACCACCTCTGTTTGAAAGTCCAAGGGTGTTTTTTACAAGGTGTGTGTGGTGTTTGATTAGAAAACAGGCTAAAACAACTAAACACATTTATCAGTACCCATCCTCCTCCAGCAGGTTCATCCAAAGCAATGAAGAACAGCAGTTTCCCAAGACTATTTATTTATTTATTTATTTATTTATTGTGTACATGGTGAATTTCATGGATCATGACGTAGTTGTTAATAAGTTTATAAGCAGCTTGACGGTTTACAGCAGGGGTCCCCAAACTACGGCCCGCGGGCCACATCCGGCCCGCTAAAGCAATTGGAGTGGCCCACTTAACGATCCCAGACAATCCCTCTAAACATCAACCAATTTTTATTAAATTGCATTTTCCTATCATAACATCATAACATATCCGTACTTAAAGGTTGGCATTCTAATTAAAATTGACCATAGTTATGAGCTATTTATAGTTAATAGTGGCTCATCTTCACCTCCTCACACAATGGTATATTCTGACGTGACTTTGATCGTGACCGAGCCAGCGTCAAGCTGCAAAGTTCTGAGGTGGGAATCTGTCATGAAGGTGGTTGTGTCCTGCATGAACTTCATCAGAGCAAACGGACTTAAACACAGGCAGTTCCAAGCCTTTCTCTCCGAGCTAGAATCAGCCCACGGAGACGTGCTTTACCACACTGAAGTCCGCTGGTTAAGCCGGGGCAGAGTTTTGAAGCGTTTTTACGACCTGATACCTGAAATCAATGCCTTTCTCCTGACAAAGGGAAAAACTGTCCCAGAGCTGATCGACACAGAATGGAAATGGGACCTCGCCTTTATTAACAGATGTGTCAGAAATTTTAAACAGCCTCAACTTGCAGCTCCAAGGCAAGGGAAAACTAATCTGACATGTATTCCCACATCAAAGTATTTGAGCTTAAACTAGTGCTGCTTATTGGACAGGTGCAAAAACAAGACTTCACCCATCTCCCTGCTACTCGAAGCCTCTCAGCTGAGAAACCGGCGGTCCCGTTCCCAACCGAGAAGTGCAAGGACGCACTGGAAACACTGAGGGCGGAGTTCGGTGTGCGGTTCCGTGAGCTTCATGTCCACGTTAAAGAAATCCGCACATTCCAGAACCCTTTTGCTGCCGACATTAACGACACCCTGCCTTCTCTTCAATTTGAGCTGGCTGAGTTGCAGACCTGTGATGTGCTGAAAGACGTATTCAGCCCCAACAGTCTGATCAAGTACTATGCTGCCCTCCCAAATGAGACCTACCCCAACATAAGAAAGCACGCAACAAAGATGTCCACAGTTTTTGGGAGCACATATATCTGTGAGCAAACTTTTTCACACATGAAGCTGATAAAAAATCCGACGAGATCAAGTCTCACAGATCAACACCTGCATCAGTCTCTGAGACTGGCTGTAACTGGAATGGAACCTGACATCGATCTCCTCACCAGTCAGAAGCAAGCCCACAGCTC
Source organism: Seriola dumerili (assembly GCF_002260705.1). Taxonomy (NCBI): domain Eukaryota; kingdom Metazoa; phylum Chordata; class Actinopteri; order Carangiformes; family Carangidae; genus Seriola; species Seriola dumerili. The sequence continues at coordinate 1,066,814 of NW_019174424.1, read as the reverse complement.
ACACTGATATGGTAAGCCTACTGATTTCAATAGCAATAGATATTAAAAAATGTCATTATAGTAATGCTCTTTTTATAGGCAACATGTTCTACCTGATTCTGACCACTATTCTGTATTAATATTATTTCACTACCTGTAAAGACAGAACACTTACCGTTTGTTAACTCAACTGTACCTGTTACAAAATCACATCACCTCATTCTTACTTGAACATTACCATCAGTTTGTGTTGTTATTTTCTATAAAATAAATGGAGTATCTGTGGTACTTCAAATAAACACATGTGAAGACTTTTTATTACTTTTTTTTGCAAATCAACAGGTGGTGCCAAAGCCAAACGAAGGGCAGCTACAACAAATTATCATTGTAATCTCCACAATAATACTGGTTGTCACCCTGGCCCATATCATTTCCTGTTATAGACTAACCTCGGCCCCCCATCTCAGAAAGGAAAGTTGATGTGGCCCCCACTGAAAAAAGTTTGGGGACCGCTGGTGTGGCACCTCAGCATATGAGAGATGACCCATGGCGGCCCTTCGGAAGGGAGCGACTCAGAAGGCTGGGGCTGACATATGTTACTCAGCGTGACGAGCCGAGTCCGTAGACACCCAATTTGTGGACTTTTGACAAAATTTTTCGTCGCAGCAAGCGGGCCTCGGAGACGTTTAACGAGGCATCCCTTCCGAAGGGAGCGACTTAGAAGCCTGGGGCTGACATATGTTACTCAGCGTGACGAGCCGAGTCCGTAGACACCAAATTTGTGGACTTTCGAGAAAATTTTTGGGAAATTATTAAAACACAGAATTTAACCGTGTCCCCCGGCAGCATATGAGAGACCGCCCATGGCGGCCCTTCGGAAGGGAGCGACTCAGAAGGCTGGGGCTGACATATGTTACTCAGCGTGACGAGCCGAGTCCGTAGACACCAAACTTGTGGACTTTGGACAAACTTTTCCGTTGTGACATTCACACTAGTCTTAATGGTGTGGCACCTCAGCATATGAGAGATGACCCATGGCGGCCCTTCGGAAGGGAGCGAGTCAGAAGGCTGGGGCTGACATATGTTGCTCAGCGTGACGAGCCAAGTGCGTAGACACCAAACTTGTGGACTTTTGAGAAAATGTTTTGGAAATTATTAAAACACAGAATTTAACCGTGTCCCCCGGCAGCATATGAGAGACCGCCCATGGCGGCCCTTCGGAAGGGAGCGAGTCAGAAGGCTGGGGCTGACATATGTTGCTCAGCGTGACGAGCCAAGTGCGTAGACACCAAACTTGTGGACTTTGGACAAACTTTTCCGTTGTGACATTTTGGGGGGGTGGGGGGCCGGTGGCCCGCCGGCGCCCCCCCGGCACAGGCATTGCGCCCGGCGGCCCACCGGCGCCCCCCTCGGCATTACCATCATTTTGTGTTGTTATTTTCTATAAAATAAATGGAGTATCTGTGGTACTTCAAATAAACACATGTGAAGACTTTTTATTACTTTTTTTTGCAAATCAACAGGTGGTGCCAAAGCCAAACGAAGGGCAGCTACAACAAATTATCATTGTAATCTCCACAATAATACTGGTTGTCACCCTGGCCCATATCATTTCCTGTTATAGACTAACCTCGGCCCCCCATCTCAGAAAGGAAAGTTGATGTGGCCCCCACTGAAAAAAGTTTGGGGACCGCTGGTTTACAATAACTTGTTTGAGTGATGAGTTCTTAGAAACTCAGATTCTTGGAGTTCTTGCTGTGCAGATGTTTTCCAATACCGTACTCAGCTACGCACCTCTCTCATCTGCTTCCTCATCTTACCTAAACTACTTGTTTTTCACGTTCTCGCCATTGCTAATCGGACATATATCTGTCACTACTCTTCCACCCCCATTCTCGTCATACGCTTAATCCCTCCATGGTGCACCTCAGCAGCTGTCCTCTAACCTTCTTCTCTGTCTATCAAATCAGGGCCAGAAGTGATCTCCAGCTACAGCGGCAGTGCCATGTCTGAGGCGGTGGTGCCCGATGCTATGATGTCCCCAGCAGTGGGTGGCCTGTATGGGGAGAAGGCCGGTGGCCCCGCGGTGGACTTCAGTTACGTGGGTATCGACGCCATTCTGGAGCAGATGAGGAGGAAGGCCATGAAGCAGGGTTTTGAGCTCAACATTATGGTTGTGGGTAAGCAGAGCATGTGCACACTCGCTAAAGTAACCAGGTTACATTTGGCTTTCTTCAGTAGGCTGATGAAAACGAGAAACTTCAATTGCATACATGTATTTTGGGGAAACCTTATTTCCCCAGGTAGATTTCTCCTGGAGATTGCTGATTTCTTGACCATGAAACCAGGTTTCTAATTGGGGTTTTACATGTTCTCATGTGTATGACAAAGATTTCAGACAGAGAAAATATCTTGACCCCTCACACACACTAGAGACATGCATGTATCAGAAACATTCCTGTCATTGCCCCTGGCTAAAGCCCCTGCCTCAGGGCTGGAGTTGGTCCCTTGTTGCTGGGTTGTGGATGGTTACTGCTCCTAAATTTCTAGGATTTCTCAAATAGTGAGGATGAATGTCTCCGTGATAAAATATGACTTAAAAGCTGTTTCAGGGATGTGCTCAAAACCTGACATTACTGGGCTGCAGATGTAATAATTGACTGTACACTGAAAAGGGGGAATTTTTAATAATCAATTCACTTTCTTATTCTGAGCCTTGTCATCAAGTGTAGGCTACATTTCACATAAAGTATCCACCTGTTATCTTGTGTGTTTATCTCTCATTCAGCTATGATACTGTTTTCTCTCTAATCAAGTTTTGTTAGAAAACTGAGGCCTCAAATGTATTTTAATAAGCAGCCAAACACAGCAGGACTTAAAACTCTTTCTCATTGAGCCCTCATCACTGTGATCACACACCTTTTTAAAACGGGAGCTAATTACACACAAACACACACCTCCAGAGTAGACGGGCCACCATAAAACACACGCCACCTCCCTGCTGCATGTCTCCTCTGGGTGATGTCGCGCCGGTTGGTCTGTGTTTCATCCTCAAATAAAAAAGCTCGCTTAAGAAGCAGCCTTAGGGGTTGAGACTGAGTTGTGCAAAGTTGTGGAGGCAGTGGTAAACAAAACTGAACACATTAAGTCTCTATGTGGTTTTTGCATCCAGGTGTAATTATATTCCATCACATAAAAAAGGAGAGGAGTGCAGCAAGGAATTATGCTTTTTAAAATTGAATGAATGGGTTGGTATCTTTATGGTTAAGAGTATGCTTCAGATATTTAATTTGTATGATTTTAAATGGTGTAGCCGTATGATCACAAAGCAGCGGAGCAGGTATGAGTCCCTGGAGTCCCTGTTGAAGCCCCTGTGATGACTTTTAATATACAAATACTCAAAGGTCAACTTCTCTGTGACATCATAGTGCTCTGCAAAAACACTTCTGGTCAGTATTCAATGCTGTAACTCAGGAACAGAAGTGGAGATAGTGACAGTATTTCCTGCAACTTGACTGGTTGCTGGAGGCATACAACTATATAATTCTAGTTGGACAGAATTTGGTGCCATAGGAGGGAGAGTGGAAAATGCATCAATCAATGCATTTTTGATCTTTTTCATCAATGATATTATGAAGATATTTCATCACAGTCTTTGCTGTTAATTTAGTCTTGTCACAGTTTTAAACAAAATCTGCCCTATGACCACATGCAGGAGGCAAGCGTGGGATTTTGGCACCGCATCACTGTTGTGATGGTAGTTAGTGAAAGAATGTTGGACCAAGACGCTTTGGGAAATACAGCTGTTACAGAGAGAGTGGACACTGTAGAGTGCTGCTAAAGCTTTATAGTAGATACAGTCCAAATTTGGCATGTGGTGATGAATTTCATCCAATAAAATCTGCAGCTGTCGTCTCTCAGTATTTGATGCATTGACTTGCTGCCGACTGCAATGTGAATGCGACTGTTTGAGCGGGTGAAGTTCTCGCTGTTGATTTAACCTGAAGCCGAACTGTGAATGTCCGCTGCCCAGTGGGCCCCACCAAGCTCCTCTTCATTAACCTGTGATTGGTGATCGCATGCAGAGGCAAGTGGTTGTTCCATCCATATAGACATTTGGACAGGGCTGTCTCTGAACAGCAACCATTCATGTGACCATCTAGTTGAAAAGTATCTGCAAATGATTATAATTATAAGAAGAGCTCATGTTTGGAAATTTGTAATGTTACCTGTATAAAATCCATTCTTTGTCATGTTGCATATTTAATTGTATTTCATGTTTTTATCCTTGTTTGGTTTTATTTTTGTGTGTGTTCATTGTTTTACTGTTGTATTCTGTGTTATATTTTCAAATTCTTCTTGTAATCTATTTATTTCAACATTCTTACTCTTTGTTTTACTGTTTAACAGTTTCTAACTGTTTAGAAAAGAGCTATATAAACAAAGTTAGTATTAATATTGTATATTATCTGTGACATTGTCACCCAAAATATTAAACTCCAAGTTTCTTGAAGGTAACATTACTACAGGAGTCTTGTATTGAATTGAATTGCATCACAACACACAAGACTTCCTATATGTCTGGTCACTCAGTGCACAAAAAAAAAGGTTTACCTTGGGTCCAGTCTGTCTTTTTGATGGTGTGTTTGGGTTGTGCTCATGCATATTGATGGATTTGCTGGCAGTGTTTGTGCAGACAGACGCCTGCAGCGTGTCACTGCTTCAGTGTGGAGTCATCCTGAGTTTTAAACTGTAGAGGAAAATAATCACTGAATCGTGTTTGGGTTTATTATGACAGTGTTTTTTTTTATATTAAGGTGTGTGTGTGTTTGTCTCACTGTCTGCCTCTCTGATGGTTTTTGCTTACAGGACAGAGTGGCCTTGGAAAGTCTACTCTGATGAACACACTGTTCAAGTCTAAAGTCAGCCGTAAGTCGGTGCTGGCTACAGCCCAGGAGAAGATTCCCAAAACGATTGAAATCAAGTCTATCAGTCATGGTATGGCTCCTTTGATCCACTCGATTCTTCTCTCTGTCTCTCCTTTTCCTCTGTTTGTCTATGTCTGTAGGTCTGCCAGCCAAAATACACCCTCCCTCTATCACAGACGGTATCATCCGTCAGCCGTAGTAAAGTGCTCGTCTAGTCATTCCAAACATTTATCTTATTATTCTTTCACTCTACTTTTCTTCCTCCCCTTCTTTAAATCTAATTTTCTTTAATTGCAGACTGCCATTAGTGCTCAAACTATCGTGGAATGTATTCATAACCTTATAAAACAAACAGTTTTAAAGTTGGCAGCTCTTTTGTCCTTTTACCACAAATAATCCTCCCCGAATCAGTTTCTGAATAAATTTACATCTATAACACCTGGAACAGTAGTTGTATGGAAAGTGCACAGGTTGTTTTTAGCGTGATGGTGTACAGTGTGCTGGCACTGACCGACCTCGGATGTGTTTTTGTCTGCAGACATTGAGGAGAAGGGAGTGAGAATGAAGCTGACAGTCATTGACACACCAGGCTTTGGAGACCAGATCAACAATGAGAACTGGTATGTTAGAGTCTTACCATCACTGCATTAACGATATGAACTGTCAGATATGAATTATGTCTAACCAGAAGCCCCTCCTTTTCTCCTTACTGTTCCTGTTGTCTTACTTTTCCTCTTCCTGCTATGTGGCTTTATATCCTTATCTTCCTCCTCTCTCTGTTTGTCTCACTCTGAGCCCCTCCCTCTTCCTCCTTCTAACCATCTACCCCTCGTCTTCCTTTTCTACCTCGATGTTGCCTCTGCCTTTCCTCTTTTATCTCCAACTCTTCCTATCCCCTCCTCCCTCATCATTCCCTCAATCAATCCTCGCTGTGGTCCAGCTGGCAGCCCATCATGAAGTTCATTAACGACCAGTATGAGGCGTACCTGCAGGAGGAGATCAACATCAACAGGAAGAAAAGGATCCCAGACTCCAGAGTTCACTGCTGCATATATTTCATCCCCCCAACCGGACACTGGTAAGAACACGTACAAACATGGTTAAATATAGAAACACAACACAAACAAGTGCACTTAAATTGAAAAAAGAAAACGCACATAGAGAGAGAGAGCCTGAATATTAATCCCTCCTTATTTGTCAGCCCCCCCAACACAACAACACTAAAAGGATATTGGTGCTGCCCTCTGTTGCTCTTGGATGAGAAAGAACACAAAATTTGACATAAAGACTGGAAACAACTCTAAAGGTTGGTTTCATTTGTAAAAAAAGAAGTTTGAAAATTACAGTTTTCTATTTTTGAAGAGTTATGTGCAGGAAACGAGATTAAGGCTAACTGTTTTTCCCTTTTTCCAGTCTTTGTGCTAAGCTAGGTTAGCCAGTTGCTGGTGGTAGATTCATGTTTAGCATGCAGACCTGTGTATCAGTCCTTTCATCTAATGCTCTGCAAGAGTAAGAGTATTTCCAAACAGTAACTTTTTTCAGTCATTAAATAACGAGGGTTGGCGTGACCTTACTTTCACTTATATGACAGTACAACAGAATTACATCAACTGGAACTTGAACAGCTTCTATTGTTACCAACAGTGTGTTGGGCATGTGCAAACAGATCATACATTGATACAGATTTCCTTTGTTTATTCTGAAGCTTTTCACTGTGAAGCAGTGTCTCTGCTTTCTTATCCCTCATATTGAACACACACGTCCCCACACATTTCTGCTCAGCAAGATGCAACATATCCCAGAACATCAGTGTGTACACACACACACACACACACACACACACACACACACACACACACACTGGAAAGATGGGCTGCTCTCGCCAGGCCCTGAAGCAGCACAGTGTCCCAAGTTTCTCTCCCTGGATCTCTTACAGACACACACATCTGTCTCTGATTGAACTGCATAAACTGCCCTCCCTCTCTACACTCTGCTGGTTCAGCCCCTCACTGTTCAGCTCAGGGGGTTGGGGTATACTAGCAGAAGAAATCAGGGGGAGGGTACACACAGTCTTATGTGTCCATCAATTGATAGATTCACCGTGCGTTTTATAGCTTTTGCATTTGTGTAACTCCAGTCGAGTACAGCAGCGGGTCTTGGGAAAATGTTGTAAGCAGCTGTGGACTGTCAGCCTTGTTTGAGCCCGCGCACATACACACACACACACACACACACACACACACACACACACACACACACATAAAGACCCACAGTTGATCACAGAGCGCCATTCAAGTGCTGCACCTCTATTAATTTTTGTGTCATGGCCTGTCTTTACTCAGGCAGGGGGCCGGTGTGAAATGGCCCCCTGTCTCTGTGCCCCATCAGCACTGTTTCATGTTGATCCAACACTGCAGATGTCACATAGTGTGGCCAGCAGCTGCTCAGGGTTTGCCTTTAAAAGGACTAATGGGACAGAGGCAGGAAGGACGAGAGAGACAGTGAGTCTGTGTGGGTGTCTGGGTGCGTGCAATCAATTTAGCACTTTTGTCTTTTTGAGTGTGCTCTTACATGCAGTGCACAAGTTGTTGACAATGACCAATCTTTTTCGAAGTGTTGTTGTGAGCCAGGCCAGAATATGCTGCTCTAACCACATGCAGATGCTCTCAGTAAACTGCAGGAAAGTCCTGCGCTCCTCAAACCGATCACAAGTCCTTTCAGTCTCGTCAAGTAGCTGCTCACAAACACTTTATAGTGCGATTAGGTCATGGATGGAAGGTGAACAGTTGGAACTGTAAATATGTTGCAGTAGTTCTTCCATCTGGGAAAATTGTTAGGAACATCTGCCCTCTGGTGGAAGAGTTTGGTGTTACACATTCATGTTTCTACTTCTAATGTCTGCTTTCCCAATCTCTCTCAGTCTGCGGCCTCTTGATGTAGAATTCATGAGACGTCTCAGTAAAGTGGTCAACATTGTCCCGGTCATTGCCAAGGCAGATACACTCACCCTGGAGGAGAGGGACTTCTTCAAAAAGAAGGTAATATCTGTCAACCCTTTGTTTTTTTTTCTTTATTTTTTAATAGATTTCCGTATTCTTTTATCTCAGTTTTTCTCCCCTTTCTACCTCCATTAAATCCACATGTACATTCCAGTCTTTCATTTGTATGTTTTTACTGGCATCGTCTTAAAGGATCTCAGGATTTCTCCTCCTCTCATTAGCAGTGAGGTGGCTAAACTCCCCTTGGTGTGTGTGTGTATGTGTATGTATATATTTATATGTATGTGTGTGTGTGTACACACGTGTGCATGGTAGACTTGGTGCGTGCACAGGTTTATGCACCAGGCATCTGTCTTGTGAGGTTTCCTGCTTTGTTTGTATAGAGACAGTGATTAATGACTATGCCCAAACTTTTGGACTCGATTAGTAGGTAGATTAGTGTTAATACGACATTAATCTGTACATTGTGCAGCTTCAGATACATTTGTTTGATTTCTCTTGAGACTGCATCAAGCACGACTGTCTAATTACTCCTGCAATTAAAGGTCTTACTTTGTATCCTTTCAAAACTAAAGGTTTATTCTCTGTGTACATTTGAACATGCTCTCACCAGATCAGGGAAGAGTTGCGAGCCAACGGGATTGACGTGTACCCTCAGAAGGAATTTGACGAGGATGCAGAGGACAGAATGATCAATGAGAAGATCAGGGTGAGCAGACTATTTCAAAGGACTGACTGTAACAGATGTATAGCCTCTATGGCAGGAATTGTGACCCAGTCATTCTTATTTATGCCTGTCTACAGAGCACTGTCACCCTAAATCCACTCAGTCCCATTTTTATATACACTTGACTTGACTGATATCTGAGTCCATTGTCTGTTGACCTTTAAATGGAGCAGGAGATGATCCCATTTGCTGTGGTGGGCAGTGACCAGGAGTACCAGGTCAATGGCAGGAGGCTGCTGGGTAGGAAGACCAAGTGGGGAACCATTGAAGGTACAGCTCTCTCCCCTTCTTTCCTCCCCTTTCAGTCCCGTTTCCCCTGGTTTGTTCTTCTGTTTAAATTTGTTTTGGGAGACAGTTTCAGGACAGAATCTGTCAGTTTGCACTTAACTAGGCTGGAAGTGTCATGATAATGAAACACACTTCTAAATGTACAAGGTTGACAGTGATTGGTTTGTGGTCAGTTCTTCAGTAAAGTTTGACGTGCACCTCACGTCTCTGGTGTCTTGATTGTGGTAGGAACACAACAGGAAGTGTTTTTTGTTGAGAAGACAACAGATAGATGAAGCCCTCACTAAGTCAGTCAGTCAATAAAACAATGCTTCATTCAGTGTTCAGACTGGTGTCATGTGCCATGCAGCTGGTTCAGGCCTCCAGCACACACAGTCTGAAGAGGCCTGATTTGTTTATTTGGTGCCCCCATGCATCCTCAGCCATGTTTCACAAAGAGATACATGGTAGATACTGATGTAAAAAATAAGATATTTTGGAGGAGAGACTTTATCGTGGGTGTAGTGTGATAGTTAAATAATATGAACATTTGTAGACAAATAGTTGTTTGTCAGTTTTGTTCTTTTTTGTTTGGCTTTTCTTTTTTTTCAGTTGGCCAGTGGTGCTGCAGGATTCATCTTTCAGTGTTTAATTATGTTATCCACTCTAGACAGGCGGCACCACCCCTCTTATCAAGTGTCTCATAAAGGAAGTTTCATTTCCTGCAGAGTGCGCTGTGCAGACGCACACAAACACGTGTCTGGCAGGATTTTTTTTGAGTAGTTAGTCTTATCTCCTCAGAGTGACTCTAAGTGGATGAAGTTAGCAATAGAGAAATGCAGCAGTCGACGGCATCTGAGTGCTGACAGGACATTACAGCATCTCTGTGTCTGCAGGGACAACACACTGAGATCACTGACTACACCTAGTGGACTGTTCAGGAAACTCAACAGCAACCAGTCACAAAGCTCACAGCTGTCATACTGTCTGTTGTTTTGGTCCTTTTTTTTTTGCCTGTTTTAACTCCCCCCTCTCTCTCTCTATTAGTTGAGAACATAGCCCACTGTGAGTTTGCCTATTTAAGGGATCTTCTCATCAGGTGAGTGAATTTCTGCATATCAGTATGTGTTAATACAGCCTTATGTCACTGTGTCAGTGTCTGTTTAAAGATCCCCTGTAGGCATGGTTTATGACATAATATCAAATTGAGACACAAAAAATCTTTTTTGTGTCAAGATTTAACTGCTGGAGACGAGATCTTTCCTACCTCACTGTAAAGTTCATTCTCAGTCCGTTTGCACTGGAAGTTTCCAGCTTTCCACATCGCGCTTCTGCAAGTTGCATAATCCTGCTGCTCACACTGCTCGTGCTAAACTTGATTTAAGGGTTTCCTCCTTAAACAGACAAATGTGAAAACAATCTTCCTGTGTCAAACTCTGCTCATACATCATTCTGCACAGTGAACCTCAAACATCCAAGTGACAATAAGAACCACATTTCTGAGTGAAGGGGTGTATTCAATATGATTGTAAAATGTGAGCGTTTGTCACACATCTACTGGTTCCTTATGCGTCTGTATATGTATGTTTCTTACAGGACCCATATGCAGAACATTAAGGACATCACCAGCAGCATCCACTATGAAATGTACCGCGTGAGGCGCCTCAACGAGAATAACACGGTGGTGGCTCATGCCAATGGTATCCCAGAACATCATCTCACCGCCCACGAGATGTAGACGCCGCCTGCCCTGCCGCAGTTGACCTCAGCTGGGTGTAATTCATTTGCTATGAGACTTTGACCTTCATTGACAGCCTTCCCACCACTCCAGCCCTCCACTCCAGCCCCCATCTCACAGGTGGGATAGAAACTTAAAAAGGCCTGCCAGAGACTTTATTTTCAATATTTTTTGGCGGCTTAATGGACAGTTCATGTCAGTTTATTGCCTCGTTAACAAACACTATCCTCTCACTAATGCTGACAAAGAGAGTGAAGAGACGTTTGCTTCTTCGTAATGTGCTGCAGCTTGATTTTTACCTGCTTCCAGATCTTACAGTTAACCTCTGGTTTTTACGTGTGGTGCCAAAATTTCAGCATCCGCCAAACGGAACAGACTGACACCCAACATGTTTCAGTCAGAATTGCCTTAAACAGTAACATGTTAATCTTGTCAACTTTTACTTTTTTTCCAAGTTTGATATTTTTTAGCAGTGTTTATAAGAATTCATGCCGTAACAGAAGCGGAGTTTTCTCTCTTTATGCACACAGCTGTATCAACGCATGTGTGCGAAGTTGTCATATTCTTCGATGCACTTGATCACTGCATGATCTGTGAGTGACAGCATGTTGGAGAGGGGCTGGGCAGCACTTTGCCAACATGTGACCCACATACAGTCATTCAGCTCTCGCCCGGTAGTTAAACAAAAAAAAAAAGGTTATCAAATAGCACATCATATGTTTGAGTTTATCTTTTTTGTCACAAGCTGTGTTTTGCTTTAACTGTTCTATGTTTGTGTAATGTTAAATATGGATGTCAGGACCTTGACATCCTTTTTAAATTCCCAGTAATAAATGTCATTGTTTATTAATAGAAATATCTTAAGAGTGATCTAAGATGAATAAGTATTTATGCACGAAATAAAATGTGAACATATGCCATCAGACGCGGTCCACTTATTCAGATTATTCACACAAACAAACGCATACTTTTCCTGCTTGTGGGCCCGTCATAGTGCCTTATTTATTGGAGAACGTTTGCTCGTATGTTGGCTGAAACTGGAAAGAGAGCAGGTTTGTTGGTGCCAAGTTAACTACATTTACAGTATACATTTTTCAGTCGTTTTCCCTTCCCTATTCAGGAAAAAAATCTATTCTTCCACTGACCGACCCACTTTTTCTATTTCCCATAATATATCAAGGTCTTTGTCTGTTTGAACAATATATAATTCCCTAAACTGTCACTGTCATGCTCTGTCCTGTATATTCCTCTGTGTTCTGATACATTTTTTGTACTTGTATTATTGATAATAACAAATTTTCCTTTATCTTATTTTAAAGAAATAAAGATTAAAGTTGTAAATATTAACTTTCTGTTTTTTATGCCATTTTCTGTATTGCTGAATATTTTCCTTTAAAACTACTGTATGAACGTTTTTTTCCTCCCATTAACACATTTTGCAGACCCACTCTGCAGAGAAACGATGCAAGAAAAGATGAACAAACCAAACTGCTTAAATTCATCAGCTCATATCCTCTGACCATAAACATACTTTAAATCATTTCTACTACACTAGCTCCTCATAGCTTTTAATCGCAGGTGTAATTCACATAGTGGAGCACTTTAATTGCCGTGTCATTAAGCTTTTCCTTGATTAGCCTCTGAAATCAATATGGCTGCCTTCTAGGTCAGTCAATGGCTGATTAGCACTAATCACTTAAATGCATGAGTGCATGTTTTCCTCCTCAGTAAGAGAGGTGGGAGAAGACGAGTCCTGAGCTCCAGTCAAGGCCTCGGATCAGTGAGAGGATGTGCAGACGTCAGCGTCCCGAGGTACTAGGTACTAGAGCAGCAGCAGAATGTAGACAACAACACGATGTTGAGTAAAAATGGCTACAATTTTTATTTTCTTGATTTTGTTTAAAGCACTTCATATTTGATCGAAGTTGGGGTTTTTTTTTTTTTTTTTTTTTTTTTTCTTCTAGTTTATAGGAAATTGACGTTTTGGATGATCACATTTTTCTGTGACAAAACACCCCTCCAGGTAGATGCCACAGCAGTCTGCCAGGAATGCTTAACAAATGTGAAATCACTGTTATTGGATTTAATGTTTGAAGCTTAACGTAGTTCCATAGTTGAACAACTCGAGCTTAGAAACAAGACAAAATGCTTCAGTCCATTTGAGATGACTTAAAATATACATGGCTACTATTGAGTTGATGTGGTCATGTGACCATAACTCGTATATCACCCTTTCAAGTGTCAACATGTAACTATGGCATATATGTTTGTGTAATGTGAGAGGGTTTGGTTCTTTTTTTTTTTTTATAAATAGAATTGCCAGTTATCCCCATGCAGAGCACTTCAAAATGGTGCCTCTCTGCCTCGCTCCTCAAAATGGCGCCTGCCATGCCCAGTCTTCCACAGTATTCAGATGGCACACGCCTGTGTAACACCCGTGGCCCTGGCCCTCTAACACACCCGTTGCCTCAACTCTTAAAGAGTTGAGACCCCCCACGTTCTCATAGTCCTTTTCTCCAGCTCCCTGCTCCTCCCCCCGGGAACAACCGAGAGAGAAGCAGCTGCATCTCTACTCGTGCTGGCCGCGGCTCGTCCACTCCCTGCACGCCACCCAGCAGTCGTCCTGTTGGCAGCCACCCAGCACTTCACTGCCTGCCTTAATGACATTCATTAATGAGTTGTGCTCTTTCTGGATACTAATGAAGTCCGGCGACTAAGAGAGAGAGAGAGAACCTGTGTTGGTTAGCACAGTGTCTGTTTACAGGCTTTGTGCACATGCAGAGTTGTAGTTGTAATTTGGATGTTTATGTTTTGCAGATTGTGGCGATAATGCCATGACACTGAGTATATGAACTCCAAGTTTCCACTGTGCCAGCTGTTTTAATGCACACTGTAAACTGACGGAGCAATCGACTAAGCATTATGGGATGGGCATTAATAGCTTTGGGCATGGTCATTGGTCAGACCTGGCACAGAGTGATGGATGGGGCGTATCGGAGCAGAGCGAGCTCTCTGGACAGGAGGCATCTTGACGAATGCACATCCTGGTTAATGTGTTACTGCATGAATATGCAAGAGCTGGTTACAGTAGGGTATCAGTGTTTTGGGGGGAGGGGGTTGCTTGGAGTTGTCACTGTCATATATCTAACCTTTAACTAGAAGCTGAGTTTTGTTTTTTCCGCTTTTATATGCTAACTTTTTGCCAGACACTTACATCAGTGCATGTGCTCCACATAAGTCCCTCTGTATTAAACTAGTGTTGGTGTTGGTCGACAAATGCAATGAGTTCCACCTCATTGTCGCATCTTGTTATCAAATCCACCGGGTCATCTGCATATAGCCAATGTGCCACCAATTAACACCTGTTTGTTAGATGAGTATAACTATTTAGCATGCGCTGTGTTGCTTTTTCCCTTTTGATTTAATAATTAGCTAACTTGATTGCAAAATCTGTGGAGATATTTGTGCCAGTGTGACGCTGTGTGGGTGAGTGACCATGTTGTGCACACATTTGTTTTTTTGTGTAACTGCGTATGTGCCATCTCGTGGCATGAGTTGTCGTTGTTTGCCCCCATTTGTCTTCTCCTTCCCCCATCTGCTGTTTCTCCTTTCCTTTGTTGGCAGACACCTCACCTTCTCCTCCTCTATCCGGTCCTTCCTCCCTCCTTACGTATTCCTCTCTCCAATGTCAGTTTTGCACCCATGCTCTTGGCTCTGTGCCAGGCACTCAGACATGTAGGGGGGAGGGGCTGCCGACCACATGCAAATGATCCGACTTTATGCAAATCAGACCTGCTGTTAATTAAAAGTCAGCTGCAAATTCAATTAGCTGACTGAACAGACAGGGAGGAAACGCGTTTGCTCACATTGATGTGATGCGGCTTTGAAAGACAAAAATTCCCAAAACCGTGTGGGTGACGATTCGAAAAACAAAGAAATCATGGATGGGGGGTGGGTGGGGGTTTCAGCGGATTTAACATGTGTGAGATATGAGGTTTAAAGGGTCACTTTATCATGGGAGCAAACTCCTCAAGCTGTCTTAAATCACACCAGTCACTCGTAATATAAGAATGTAGGAGTGTGCGGCTCTATATACAACACTGGTGTGCTGGTTGACATACACACTGCCAGAAAGCACTTGAGACACGGAGAGCGAATGATCCAGACAGAGAAGGAGAGAGGGGTGAGACAGAGAGAGAAGAACATCGTTGGTAGCTCCTGCCTCTGGCTAATTACTGTGAGTAATTAAAGTAGTCGCAGACGTATGTCAGCGATCATTCTGCTGTTATGGAAATGAATGCGAGCGAGTGTTGTGGATGTGAGTACTGTACATGTCTGTTTGTAACTGTGCATGCTTATGCGTTTAATGATGATAATGTTTGCCTGTGTGGAATCTGTAGATTTTGTGGATTCTGGTCTTCATCTCTTCTTCTGCCTTCGACTTGGTGGACACTTTAATCTGAGGCAGTTTAGCAGAGTTGACCCATTTGGAGCACCTAATTGATGGTTTTAGTGTCCTGGTCAGCTCACTAAACTACACAGAAGGCTGAATCTAATTGTTTTTTAATTGAAAGCTGTTTGTACATGGAACAGTTGAAGCAATGACATTAATAGTGTGCGACGCCCACGCCGCTCTCTTGGATCTTTGAGGTTGCCCTGACCAACCTCAGCAGGCAACTGGTTGACACGGAAGGGTCGTCAGCTGAAGTAGTTAACCTGGGCCTCCCAGGCTATAAAAGTTCTGTTCCAACAATATCATCTTTTGCCTCTGCACATACAACACCACCTCAGCGCACCCGCCACTCATCCATGTGCTGCTGTCATGGCTATCCTTGCCGGTTTCCACACCCCGTTGTTTATTTGTGTCACCTTTTTAGTTGTAATAAATAGTTTGTTTTTAATGTAACCTTTTTTGTGTAGTCCATTCTTGTCCCTGAGCCAGTCTGTGTCAAGTGTTTACAGAGGCATAAAGAATGCAGTAGACATGCAAGGTTTCAAGACGTCACAGGGCAACAGCTACACACAGCAAAGCATCACTTGCTGCTGAGTGCCTCAGTGATCTTCCGAAGTTTGTTTGGTGATGTGGTGGCACCACAAACACTCAACGGATGGATATGTTCAGGCAGAGAAGAGAAGACGGTACAATTTCTACCACTGAGACATGGGAAGATGGGTAAAGGTGGAGGACGGGTGGGTTAGATCTGCTGGTTAATGACACACTGACAAGAACCAACCAACCGGGCTGATGGATGAGAGTAAGTTTGGGATGAACAAAGCAAAAGAGAGAGAGATTCATGTGAAAGGAGAAACAGATCGGGATAGAGAGAAGGTGATAGAGAAAAATGGATGCAGTACAAAAGGAAATGAGTGAGAAATGGAGGACGAGGTATCAGTTGGATAGACTGACGGAAGTGGGGACAGTGTGAATTTGTCTTTCTCAGGAATGAACTTGCTCTTAACAAAAGAAGATTAAGTCCCTGTAATGAAGTAGAGAAACTCAATATGTCCTATAATTGTGTCAATGGACAGTTCCTGCTCTTGTCCTCAAGAGGATTCCCTGATCGATGCGCTGCTCAAGTCCTGTGTGTTTATTGCGATGTTTATTATTTTTTATTTTGGCCACACATTTGTTTTCTTTTTCACAATACAGAATGTAAGCTTGTGGGTCTGAATGAACACATTCAGTATCCATTATACTGTCATGTGTTCAGTCAGTTTCAGTTCAGTTTTCACACTGACTCTCTTTTGCAGAGGAAAGTTGTTGGCTTAAAAGAAAAAAAAAAAAAAAAAAGAAAAAATCTTTGACAGATTCTCTTCAAACCACTCCAGCATAATTCACTTTTCACCTGTCCACTTTTACACAATGTGTTCCAAACAGTCACATTTGTACCAAAATACTGTATGTTTCCATTTCCACACAAAAGCCTGTTGAGCTCTGCCTCCATGATGTTCATGAGTCAACCGTTTGTACTTTGTTGTTGTAGTAAAAGTCATCTTGAAAGTACAACGTGGCGCATTAGCAGTAATCTTCTCTTTGATGGATCACAGCGAAATAACAAAGCTTTATTATCTCATGTTGGATTTGAATGCTAGAAGTGATTGCTGGAAGGAATTTGAAGGACTGGTTTGTCTTTTAGTGTAATCCTTCAGTGTGTGTGTGTGTGTGTGTGTGTGTGTGTGTGTGTGTGTGTGTGTGTGTGTATATGTCATCTGCATGCAGGACTTGCCACACCAACAAAAGATCCAATCAGTGTGTATGTGCCAGGGGAAAATCCTAAATGTGCTCCTGTAAAAAGGACACGTTTGCCAGATTGGTGTTTGACTTTACTGCTCGAGTCTCCTGACAGCATGGAAATTCTATCAGAGGTAGGGCAAATAAAGCCAGCCGGCTCCTTGGAAAAGAGAGCTCGTTTGATGTATGCAGCCAGGTGAGACTGCAGGTGAATAGTAATGGACACTAAGGATAGAATTCAAGCCTGAGCAGAAAGTTTGTAGATAAATGGAATAAGGAGGAAGAAGTGTGTTTTGTATGTACATGTAGCAGAGAAAGAAGCTGGTACAGGAAACAGGCAGGTAGGGAGGCAGGAAGCAGGTTGGAGAGGAGGGTCACGTATTAAGAAATTAATTTTCCCCATGGTTGCACATTGGTTTCAGTGGTGATACAGACGAGGGAGGTGTGGATGCTTGAGCGGATGCACATATACACTATACACTATACACAAACACACACACACAAATACCTCAGCTACACTGGAACAACCCCTCCTCCACTCTGGTGCTGATAATTGGAAAAAGTAGATCAGCATGTAAAAGAAGAATGCAGGAAAGGAAAGTGTGACGGGAAGAATACAGAAAAAACAGAAAACAGTCAGAGTGAGTAATCGGATTCAGCAGGGAAGAAGAGGAGCAGAGGTAAATGGACTTACAGAGAGCGACACTGTAAGCAGAGAAGCACCCTCGCTGATTTTCCTATAAATGACCTCAAAACTGACAAAAGCCCAGGTGACTTTTAACATGAAGTCTTGGTTGATTGTCTGTCCATCTTTTTATCACCCAGGTTATGGAACTGCCATCAGGCATCTACAGAGACACTGAGGACAAACGCATCACAAACAGCACAGCACAGGTAGGTGTGCCTGTGTGCATGTGTTTCCTTTTATTTCCCCATCGGTTGGCAGTCATAACAGCCAAGTTGACTGGCAGGATAAACCCCTCGCAAAGCCTCAGATGCCTGCCTAATTAAACCACTTGCACACCAGGATGTCACTTGGGATATCAAAGGAGATATTCTTTAAGTCTGAACCTTAAACTAAGCCAGTTTCACCTCCTAGGCCCTTATTATGTCAAAGATGAAAAATATAAATTGAAAAAGTAAACTCCTTTATTGTCATGTGCACATATGTGCTCTCTCCGTCAGTTTGTCCCGTTTTTTTTTTCTCTTTGTATGAAAGGTTTGATATTGTGATGGTTTAATATCATGTGAATGCTGACCACCCATGTCACACGTACATATACTCTCACGTAGAGACTCCTCCTGTGGCTTCAGCAGTCAGTCAGATATGAACCAATGAAGCCAGCGCCTCTACGCCTGCAGTGAGAGGCGGAGGGAGAACGCGTTCTTTATTAGAGGAGAGATGTTCCCTCTGTAAATTCACTCTGCGCTGCTCTACTGATCCTCCGCCTTCACTCCGTCTCCGCTGCACCTCGGTTTCCACTTTGTTCCTGTCTCCGCACTGATATACTCAGTATTGTTAGGCCTGGTGTATGACAAGTTTCCATACGAGGCTGAGGTTTGAACTGTATCCACCCACTGCAGTTGACAACAAAAACATTTTTTTGTGTTGGCTAGATGCATCTGTGAGAAGGTGGTAGGAGAGCTTATTGATCGATGACTGAAATCAAGAGCGATATATTTAGATTACCCAATAATCTGCAGAGAGTAAGACAAACGTGGCTGTGTGAGTTTACATGTGTGTCTGCACATGTGACAGAAAAACCATAAGCACTGCAATTTAAAAACAATCACAATCATAATAAAAGTGGCATAATTTTTTAAAATTTTGTAAAACACTACTGAATTTCAGACGGATACAAAAGCTTCTTCTCATTTCTAGCATGCGATCGTCGTTTTTGCCTGCTGAAATAACAGCGGCCGCTATCGGCAGTAGCTAGCTAGCTAATTAAGCTAACATTTGCACTATGACTTGGCTGAAAATGACATCTTCAGCCGACACTTCAACAGCTGACTAATTTTAAATCAAGAACACTGTAAAAGATATTTTAAACATGCACTTGTGGCTACACACATGATATCGTGCCGTAAGGCTGAGGCTAAAGCTGCATGTCCCGTGCAAAAACAAAAGTCAGCATCCTATCTATCTATCTATCTATCTATCTATCTATCTATCTATCTATCTATCTATCTATCTATCTATGGCTGAAAGAATATATACACTCTACACCAACGGAGCAAGCTGCTTGTGCCGTCCAATAAAATCACACATAATCCCTTCTCCTGAATAATCAGTAAGGAGAAAAAGCTGTTTTTTGACGATGAGTAAAAGAGCAGGAGTGAAAAAAGAGGGAGATGTAATCAGATCCTGAATTTAATCTGTGATGTGATGAAATAAATGTTCTGTTCAGTATGTAATACACATGAAGTGAGTAAATCTACTCACACACATATATGCCCATCCCATCTGCATGGAGCCTTGGAGATTATACTCCATGCAGTTGACAAGACTCTACGACTTCAGCGCTCTCCCTCTGGCTCCTCCTTTTCATATTTTATCTCCATCCACTGATTTCACTGTTGCCATTGTTTGTGTGTTGTTTGCTTCCTCCAGGTGTGCCTCTACATAACAAATTACATCCTTTATTGTACCTTTATTGTCTTGGTAGTATTGCACAACAGTCTGTGGCATTAAGCGTGTGTGTGTGTGTGTGTGTGTGTGTGCGCGCGCACCACGTTGGCAGGCTATCCATTAACCTGGTGCTAATCTACACACTGCAGAAACACGTGGATTGGAGTCTGCCAGCCTCAGCAGCCAATAGCATTTGACGGATAATACCTTTCACCCAAACGCAACCACACACTCACACATGCAGAGACACATTCACACATACATTCACACCAACTCTCAACTAGTCTAGTTTTGTGCTGTAATAATAATATAGAATATACCCCCATGTGAAATTAGAGTAAGCTATTATGACTCGGAGCCGTGTATGTGGGTTGTTCATTTTTAACCCAGGCGCCTATTTGTGTGTATACTTTTTACCGTTTTCCTGTCATAGAGACAACCCGCCAGCTACTGAAAACACCCATCACTTATTTCACAGTTGAAAATCCCAACTTTGTCAGTCTTTTCTCTCCTCAAAAAGCCTTTTTACTGCCATGCTAATGACATAAAAGACATGGAGAAGGGGAAAAACTGTCCCAGTAATCTCCGTAAGCTCCAAATAAGACTGCTTTATAAAGGAAGTATGTGGTTTTATAATTTCGACTCCTTAGCGCTCTCCTGCTCAGGTTCCATTCATTACAGAGGACCCCTGGAAGGTTTAATTCATTAAGTAGGATGCCTGGGTTCAAAGAGACACGAGAGGAGGTCACATTATACTGTAAAGATTGTTGGAATTGATGCAGAGATACTGTGGTACAGAGAATGAAAGCAAGACGCCTTAGTCGTCCTTTAATCAGTAGATGGAAATCTACATCCTATTCCCCTATGGCTAACAGCATGATGCTCAGTTAGTTAGACCTTTATGTGAAAACCCAACACCCACATGCAATACTTTGTTGTACTGAAGCGGTTTTAGTGTTCAGGGCATGACAAAGGTCACTAAACAGAAACAATGCATATGTTCAATTCATTTCCATTAATCAAGCACACAGAAAGCTGCATGTTCAGTTGACTGCCATGTCTCCTGTCATGAATTTTGTGTGTTTGAACCAAAGAACTGGCTGTGTCAGAAGAGAATGGATTCGTACCAAAGTTTTCTTTTCAGGAAGTGAAAATATCTGACTTTTGCTCGACAGCATTTCAATCAATAGCTGTACTGTCAAACATGCAAAACAAAATCACCTCATGCTTCTTCATACCTGCATCATTTCATCACAGCTCTCATGCACAGATAGTAAATTATAGGCTGGAGCCTATTTTATTATTTTTTTTCTTTACAGCTGTGTAGTTCAGCATCTGTTCAACAGTAGAACGGGAAAGTAGTCAGGCTCTGAAAGCTTTGAAGGATACAAATCTCTTTAAAGGCAGAGAGGGGTTTGCAGTGTACTAATGTCTTGCTGTGGATTTATCTAGGATTTGGGAATCTTGTAAAGAATGAAAGAGGATTTTTTTTTTCTGAGATTACTAGAATCAGGAAAGAGAAAAGTTATACGTACCTGTCCTTTCTCTTCTAATCCTTTATTCACTTTTCTCTTTTTCTCGCTCCGCGTCTCTAGAGCTCTGCTTCTTACAAAGATCACACAAAGGAGTGCTTTTGTCACGCTCTTAAAATGAGTCTGTGTAAATTAATAAAAGCTTGTTTTGAATCACATTTTATCCAATGCTGCGATTCTGAGACTCTCTGTTGGCTCAAAAGTACAGTAAATAAAACCGTGGAAAATCTGTGTGTGTGTGTGTGTGTGTGTGTGTGTGTGTGTGTGTGTGTGTGTGTGTGTGTGTGTGTGTCAGTCAATCTAAAAGATGTACTATGACTAAATGGGAGCTGCTGATTGAACAGTGTGTCTAAGCTGTGCTGCGTGGGGAGCAGACTGAGGCCTGAGGGAGATGTTTAATCTGTTGAGGAGCTGAAAAAATAGAGGCTCTCTTTTCAGATTTAATGGTCATGCTGGACACTGCCGCAGGGATACACACATATAAACCCTAATACACCAAATTAATACATTCACACAGGCACACAAGACAGGACTTAAAGAGGACAGAATGACAGAAGCACCTTCTGTTTTCCTTAACTATACCTGTATGATGGACAGTTGCTCAATCAACCCTTCGATTGCAACTTGCTATAGCTTCATAATCAATACTAATTCTACATTCATATGTGCATAGTGATTCAAGTATAAATTACTCCGTTTTGTGTCATTATCTATCAAAAATAAGAAAGAATTTTGGGCCATAAATGGGAAGGAATTTTTTATTTTACCATTGCTTTGTAATTGAATCCCCTTTGACTTGCCCCACCCCCTTTTTTCTTTCATCCTCACGCCTGTGAAGCCATACCCAGGCAATGCACATGTCAGGTAGTCCATACCACGCACTTGACCTTTGTGTAGTGCATGTGCAAAAAGCCACAGCTACAACGTCATCATGGATAAACCTCCTGAATCACAATGGCAACATGTAAGAAATTATTGTATACAAAACAAAAGCTGACTTTTTCTAGATGGATTTCTCTCAAGAGTAGCTTTGCTGTAGTTCAACTTTTTCCAGTGTTAAGTAATTGGTAGCTTGTAAAGCTATGCTTTCAATGTAGCTTCCTTAACACTGGATTAAAGAGTGGTATCGATCTTCACATATAACTATCAACCAGAAAGCAAATAAATGAAAAATCTTTCTTTAACCTTTCTTACTGTGCCTATTTCGCCGATATCTTCACCTCACCACCTGATGTCTAATGGCCCAAACTTCTCCACTGAGTATAACAAAGCTTGTTTGCTTGTGTGAGAGAGAAAATATTTAGTTGACTTTTGAACAAACTGTCACAGCTTCTTGTCGAGAATCAGTCCTGTAACAATCACAGCAACATCTGACAACAATGATTTCCAAGACAAAGAGGCAGCGCCGACATTTGACTACTGTCATTTATAAATCTGATCTACCGATGTTTACATCCGCTAAATCAGCTTAACTTTACCATTTGTATTCTTTTCATATTGATTTTCACTGTATTAATTTAGGTTTTCCATTCTGCATACAGTATCATGTATTAAATCCTTGACATCATCAACAATGTATATAATAGATAAACAGTATGAATAATGCATATTCATATTCATTATTAATGTTGTATTTTTATGTTGTCATGTCACCAGAAACATTTTCTAAAAAACCAAACAAAGCACAGTGAAAACCTTCATAAAAACCCACTTTTACAGTACAGTACTAGAAATGTGTTCAGTGGATAATTATGAAACAACTTTAGATTATCACAGAAATCAGGCTTTATCAAGTCAGTAACAGTAAGCTGTATTTAAATCAGTTATTACTTAAAAACCCTGGTTTTATTGTTGCCCCCAACACTGTCCTATTACAAAAAGTTGATGGAATTGGGAGTTTATCTTTAAGATGCTATTATAATGTTATGTTTTTGTTCTGCAGTTTATTATAAGCATCTAACCCCAAACCCCCACCCCCATTTTAAAACAAATATAAAATATGAAAATTATTTGAATTTTGTTATGAAAAAGTATGGTCAACACCAGTGCAACACCAATTGTAGGCCAACACTGATAAAAGTTTTCCACAGTTTGTACCATCACATACACAAGCTGTCGTGTAAAAAATGTATCTTGATAATTAGCCAGGCATAAAATGCTGCAAAACTGCAGATAGAACAGCTCGGATGGTGTGTACTGTACAGTATATCCAGTCAGCATTAAATGACCTTTACCCTCTGCCTCCATGGAGACAGGGGTCAACTTCTTGGAAAATGCCAGGGCACTAAACAAGATGAATATTGCCTTGATGCTAAAACACATGCACACACACATACACAGACAAAATGTACATACTGACACACACCTCCGCACCAAGGTGTAACTCAAATTCTCTGGCTTAATTAAGAGCAGCCCACTTTGGAGCTGCCATCTCGTTTAGCTAATTAGTCATGAATATGAAATGCCAGGATTTTAATTAGCTTGCCATTGTCAGAGAGGGAGGGAGGGAGAGAGAGAGAGAAATCACAGACTAATTTTCTCTCCTCGCTTGGCCACACTTCATATATCAGAGGCCTGGTAGGAATGTGATTTGATTCCTTTGTGACAATCAGTAGGTTGTAGGAGCGTACATCCAAGTTCATGTTCATTCTCTTATTGGGTATTTAACAAGGACTGCGTATTGTAAATGAATGTTAATATTTGTCAAATGGTTTCATTAAATATTTACTTATAGTAATAGTTGATTGTTAAATTGTATATTTCAAACATTTGATGAAAACTTTTGCTGAAAACATATATATTTACTTTTTTACAGCAGATTGCATGTGTATAATAAGCACTCAACTAGTCCGCAAACATGTAATATAATAATATAGATCACTGGGCAGGGTTTGAAAGTATAAGAAAGCACTTTACAACAAGAAAACCTTATGGATGATTACAATAAGGAATCCAGCTGTTATTAGTGAAATCTTGCTGTTATTCCCCATCTATTTCCTCTGTTTTCACTGCATCAGATAATCAGGTGCTTCTCCATGAAGCTCTACCAGGCAGGGTGAGGGTGGGGGCAGGGGTGTTTAGAGCAAAGGCTTGAAGAGGGTCTAGAAGGTTTAGCAGACAGGTAGATAGGTCCGGAGTCTATTCTGTGGTTGGTAATTAAATTGATTAAGGCTGAGCTGGTGCTGGAGACACAACGACAGGGAGCTGGAAATGGAGATGGATGAGCCGGTGGGGCTGCAGCTACGAGATAGGAATGGTGAAGAGCTCATTTCAGCCGGCCCGGCAGACTGTCTGGCTAGCTGCTGTAGAGAGAAGAATAGGCCATTCGGTTATAATCCTCTCTCCATCCTCAGTCCGTGCGTGCATTCAGCTGGACACAGATTCATTCCCACCTAGATGTCAGTGGACAGTGTGATTGTGAGTTTATCCTTTTTAATTGGTGGGTGGACTTTTCTTTTTGCTTTTGTGTATATATCTCTGCTCCATCATTGTGGTGTGTGTGTGTGCATGAGTTCAACATCCTTATAAGCACACACACATAAACACACACACACTGCTGTGAGTGTGTGGTGAGGAGAACAGGTGGGCTCAGTGTGTGTCTACCACTCCCCGCGGAGTTATTGTTTGATCAGGGAGAGAATGAGAGAGAGTCAGAGATGAAGTATAACTCGCCGTGATTACATTCTGTCTACAGGCAGAGCTGTGACCAAACCACAACTTCGTCAGTCAATATCAGCTTTCAGGGCTGCGACTGTTAGGTGTTTTCCAGACATTTCAGAGCTCACTGGGGAAACCGACATCCCACACATGACATTTCTCCCAGCTAACACAATCAACCATCAAACATTTGTTACCTGTCAAGCAGGGTTCGGATGAAAGTCCTGAGTTGAACTACAGTGCATTTAATGTGGGTTACCCGGGGAACGGCTCTATTTAGCATGCAGTCTCCATCGCTGTGCTAAACAAAATGCCAATTAACTCACTGTCCACCCAGGCCTCAGTACATTAGGGGTTAGGCAGAGCATAGAGGATCATGGCAGGACTGATTGGAGGCTGAGTGGTGAAACATACGCTCGCTAAATAGGATTTGTTGATGGAGGCAGATACTAGAGGGCCTCATGGGCAATTCCTTACACTCTACAGAAAAAAGACATGACCTCTGGAAGTAGATTATCCCAGTCAATACACAAACATTCAGTTCTTTGAAATTGTGAAACGTCAACATTATTCTTAAGCCGAGTCTACAGCCATGCTGCAGCTCAGCTAGGCTGTATTCATGCACAGCAGTGCTTTGAGCAGAATCCTAACGTCAGCATGCTAACATGCTCACAGTGGCAATGCTAACATGCTGATGTTTAGCAAGTAACATTCGCCATGTTTACCATCTTAGTTTAGCATGTTAGCATGCTAACATTTGGCAATTAGCACCAAACAAAAAATACAGCTGAGGATGATAGAAATGACATGAATCTGTTCAGTTTGGAGCAAAGAGGTGGACCAACCTACATACCAACATTACTATCCCTTCATCTGCAGCATATAAAAAGCAATATGCTGCATGGTTAAATGTTGAGCCACTGGCTACGTAATTACAGTGGTAAAAACAGGGCTGCCTTACCAGCTGCCAGCCATGGGTGTTTCCAACTTGCTAGATGTCTTGTATACAGGTGACATATTTTGCTCCTGCCTCTATAGAAGATGTGTGATATCAATGTGAATCTCTCTTAGGAACTCTGATTTAATAGCAAGACCTGAGCCTTCCATTCATCACCAAAATGAAAGGCTGTGCAGTGCTGAAAATCAACACGAGCATAAAATGAATGTGTGTATGTGTACTTGCAAATACTGTGGAAAGGAAAACATAGTCCAAATATTCTCTCCTTCTTCCACCCCGCCCCCCCTCCATTTGCTATTTAACACACGTACACACATGCACACACATGCACACACATGCACACTCAAAATGTAACCCCTGCTGCAACAAAATTAAAATTGTAATGGTTATTGATCTGAGGTGTATAAATAACCCCCTTGTTCATCATCCTCTCAACACCCTCCCTACTTTCAAACACGTTGCCATAAAATTCAAGCTCTCTCCAGAACTGCACATACACTGTTGGAAACACCCTAGGCCCCAACCAGGTTTCACTCCTTAAAGGAAGTAGTGTCATCAAAACAAATGTGGCCATTGACAGGGAACAGCAAAGAAAACTGCTGATGTAAAGACAACAGAGCCTCCTACATTTTCTTCTTAAGTCCCCGGTTGTAAACTAAGCTGAAGGCTAAATGTTGATTTTTACCACAGTCCACCACCACCCCTGAGTCTGGCCAGCAGACATATTGGTTATTGATCAGCTGTTGTGCAGGTTATAAAGTCAGGGTTTGTGTCTGGACTGGTCTGTCTGAAGCCCTGACCTCTGACTTCTCCAGAGATTCCCAATGGAGTCTAGGACTGACGAGGTGAAAAGTGCCCGATGTACACTTACTGTTTGAATGATCTTTGCTGAGAAAATACAGAGGTTTACAGGGGTTTATGTGCTGGACTATTTCTTGGCTAAACAGTGAATTGTTGTTTTCACACTTTAAATTTTCTCTATAAGGAAATGTCATATAACATGTTAATTGTTCAGCATTAGAGGTGACAAAGGCAGATTTTGCTGCCTGTTTCCCTGTGTCTCTTCTTGCTAAGCTAAGATAGCCTTATATTTAACACACAGATATGGGAGTGGTATCAATCTATGTGTGGCATCTAACTCTCCGCTAGAAAGACAACAACTGTATTTCCTGAAATGTCTAACTAATAAGTCGAACATAAGAGTGAGGTGCATTTATTACATATATTGAAAGTGATGTGTGTGTTTGTTTTTGCCTATAGTGCAACTTGCAAATATGTTTTAATTTAGCAGCAGATCATGTGTTTACAGCAGCTTGGATACAGCATTTCGTGAACACAGTGTATTTATTTCTTTTGACACATTTAAACTGTCTCTCTTGCTCACTCTCGCTCTCTCTCGCTCTCTCTCTCTCTCTCTCTCACACACACACTGACATTCCTTGGTTTCATCTCGGTGCCACTGCGGCTGGAGGGGGGGGGGGGGGTATTGACGACGAGAGCACCCTTCCTAGTAGGAGATGAAGCAAAATCAGCCTACTGTTGGAAACTTGTGCTCATTGTCAATTCATGTTCCTGCAACTTAAAGGTCATGTCATCAAATGAAGCTCCCCTGAAGCAGATAATAGTGAAATGAGTAAAGACTGAGGAACAAAGAGCGAACCCGTCTCCCCTCGCGCCTCTCTTTCTTCCTCTCTGTCTCCTCCACTCTTTATCTGTTAATGAAGCACAATCCTCTCAAGAGCACAAGCGCTGGGATTTGTCAAGTTATTGTAGGGCTTGTTTCGTCTGCCCGGCTCAACCCTCTGCTCCTCTTTGATATTACAGCTTCTGTGTCTCAGACTGTCTACCCATCTGTCTGAATTTTAAGTTAGTTTTGTCCACATTTGTTTGTATATATGTTTTCTCACCATCAAAATACTTCCCTCTCTCAGTCAGTCTCCCTCTGCTTTTCTCTCCCTCTCTCTGCTGCAGTTGCTACTCCTGAGAATCACAGTGGATGGCCAGGAACCCATCATCAGGTCAAATTTCATTCTCTGTTTACAGGGATCAGCTAGTCTTTTCATCCCTTCATTGTGTTTATTGCAAAAATCTATCCCCAGACAAAACTCACTGTATGGGATTCCACATGCAAATGATGCATAATATTTGCTGCTAAGAGTATTAACTATGCTCAGGGAAATGTCTAATCACATGTAATTTTCATGGGCTGATTTCCATAAATATAAGCTACTCTGCCAATGCACCTTGCACACCTCATGAATTTGATTGAAGCTGGAACATTGTAATTTCCAACAGATATTAAAAGATGCAAAATTGTGTAATTGTGTCTCCTGCGTAAGAATAGTTTTAGCTCAGGATGACAATATTGTGAGCAGCTCAATCCACCTCCGGTCTCCCCCCTCAGTCACTGCAATACAGTATGCTAATGATGCTACGCTAACAGCCACAATAAAAGTAATGATGATTACCGAGGCGATGGGGGTGGTAACATAACAAACCCTGTGATGTATAGTAAATTATAAACATCCTCCCTGTTGTAATTTCATAGTTAATTCAGGTTTTTATTTGGCGTTAGGAAAATTGGATCTCCATGTTGAGCTATGAAAAGTGTTTGTGTGTGACTGCAAATAAGCCTAATGTATACTGGGGGGGTGTTATGTTTACTAGGTTTTTTATATTGCTGCATGCATGACTTCATCTATTTATTGTTTGTGGGTGAATGCATATGACCCCTGTGTGTTTGCTTGTCCAGTTTAAACTTGCCTGTCTCTGTCTAATATTATTGTATTAGGGTATTAACATTTTAGAAGTAGAGGTGAATGTTGAAAATAAAATGTCAGGCCTGGAAATATATTTGTGACCCATCATCATAGAGATGATATTGTAGATGTTGTCACTGGTCAATGTATGACTCACCTGCAGGTGGCAGTGTATCAGCATACACACATATATATGTATGTGTATGTAATTATATACTGTATATATATATATATATATATATATTCAAAATGCAAAATGTGTGTGTGCATGAGCAATGATAGCATATGCCTCACTACAACTCCTCTCTGGTTGGAGCCTCAGCAGCTGTCTGATCATTTATGCAGCACACCGACTGTTTTGTCATGTTGAATGTTCAGTGTTCCCCAAGAGGGAAGCAGCCATGACAGCCAGGGCTGTCCAGTTGACTGATTTGTGTTAGGACACACACACACACACACACACACACTATACGCATCCTCATGTCACACACTGTGCTGCTGACACACAGAGAGATGTATGTATACATGCATGCACATCTCGCCTGAGGGTCTGTCACAGTTCCCCAGAGAGGCTACTTGGTTTGGTTTTTATTGCCTGTATTGATCGTGGCTCGGGCTGAGTAGAGGGATCAATACGTGGATTATAGGGGGGAGTTAAGTCCTCAGTGCTGGCCCAGAAACGCCCGCCCACCCCAGTTCTCTGACACCTCTCACATTTACACTCAGCACCTGATCACCACCTTGTGTGAGAGAGAAGAGAAAGACAGAATGGCACATGTGAAATCACTGACTACGTCTGCGTGTAACTGACAGACAGATGCTTGCCATTTGCAGAAGAATGATCTTTCACTGAAAGTGGGCACAGCAGCGTCTGCTCAGCCTCTCCTCTCCCTGCCAACCCCCCCACCTGGATACCCCACACTCCCTACTTATATCTACAGTAATTGACATTTTCCATTTGGCGGGTTCTGTATATCCTTCCCATTATTTCTATGGCAACGGGCGGTGGGGGCCAGATCTGAGTGAGTTGGCTGTGCCCCTTGGGCCAAGGCATCTAGCCAGCTGCTTGCTCCTAAAAGCTGACATGAAAGCACAGGGGATTTTCTTACTGCCCATTTAATAAGGTAAATAGTCACTCTAATAATACCTAATTCTATTTAGGCTTCTAATTATGAGCCAGCAATCTACTTGGTGGAAAAAAAATGCATATTTTAACAATAGTTTTCACACCTGGATGCATCTACCTTAGTGGGCTTAATTCAATTTTTTTTTTCATATCCCCTTCAGTAGGAGTGCAAATCTGCCAAATACCATTAACTGCTTAAACTTATTGCGGGGAATTCCACAAGGTGCACCAGTAATCATGGTGCTCACATTGTGGAAATTGGTCTTGATGATTATCCTCTTTAGTTTTCAGTCAGTATAAAAATCTACAGAAAAATGTTCGTGGATCCTCCAGGTGATAATGACTTTTCTCCTTTATGCTGTTCATAGCATAATAAAGTGGATTTTGAATTTTCTTTCAGTCTGAAATGGAAAAAATTAATATTGTAATAGCGTAATGTCTCAGGTATCTGAATTTTTCGTATGTGTGTGTATTTCAATATCAATCTGTCTTTTCCTCTCTACCCTCTCATATTTTGCTTGTTCGTCTTCTAGATTCACCGACATACATGATACTAATTACTGTCTCTCTCACATTGCATCTGTCTCCTCAATGCCTCTTTTTTACCTCTCTATTTCTCTGACACTGCCTCCCCTTATATCCTCCTCCCTCTCTCCCACCTTCACTGAAAGGAGTGAAAACAGGGTGAGAGTTTAGAGGACCTGTCCCAGAAGCTTTCACTTATAGCGCTGCAATTAGGAGCTGGAGAGCTTGTCAAGATAACAGTGGAACTAACAGACACATAGAAACCCATACAGGACACACACACACACACACACACACACACACACACACACACACACACACACACACACACACACTCACATACTCCCAATGAAGACATCAAAGGCATTTGTATGTGAGAGAGCTGAGGGCAGGAGAGGAAGGGGTGAGGTCTTGGTGAGTGGATGCATTAAAAGAAAAACACTCAGGGTCCTTGAGATGGAAAAATAAGCTTTTGTAGGTTGCAGAGGGTGGAGGATAATGGAAGACTTAACAGCACTTGTTCCTTTTCTCATATATGCATGGCTCGTCATGTTGTGGCCTTTTGTGGTGTAATGGCTGCATTTGTCAGCGTGGCTTTCACTTTTCTGTCATTCTCACAGCAGGATACAATATACCAAGATTGGCCTGTGTGTGTGTGTGTGTGTGTGTGTGTGTGTGTGTGTGTGTGTGTGTGTGTGTGTGTGTGTGTGTGTTTGTGTGAGCCCATGCCTGTGTGAGTATTTTGTCTATGTCATGAGCAGCAAAAAAACAAGTTGTTAAATCAATCATGTACGGCTCTTGACATGTAAAGGGCCGTGACAGAATTAATTGCAACTAGGGATGTATGATTGCTGTGCATTTACGTGCACAGGCTGTCATCTCTAAATCTCATACACAGGACCTTTCTGTATTGAACACACAGACACACAGAAAAACAGACAAATATTTGCATGCTCATCATTGCCAGTTCAGACGGACAAAGAACTCATCGCTGTCATAAATGCCACAAATAAGGAAAATATTTGCTTTTTCCTCATAATGCTCTGGTACTTTCCAGCACTCCTCTGACTTTCCGTGTCATACAGGCTGCTTGGTTTCCCTCCTGATGAAATGGCTGGTTACATGCCATGTACAAAGGAAGCAGTCTGTTGAGGTTCTTGTCAACCTTATTTAGCAGATAATGGCTTGTATGACAGACAGCTTTATTACCCATTGTCTCACAATGAGTGCGTGTGAGTGTACATTCAGATGCAGCAAATCTCTGTGGTGAATAGTTGTGTTTTCCCACTGTGGCAAAGCCATAACTTGGGTTAAAATCTTCAGGGGCCTGTAAGAGACATATCATCTTCCGGGCTGCTGCCAGAGCACTTCTTAAAAGGTTCTTTTAATTTTGCCAGTTTGGAGCATTTTGTGCTCTCCTAAATGGATCTTTAGTGGTTTTTAACAGTGCCCCACCATGACAAAAGAGTGTTCAGCTTTTTTCATTCCAACCAAACGCTGCAGCAGCTGATTTCACTGATTTATCTCACCCATGGGAAATGAGCTGGATCGAATAGTGCAAGCACAAACAGTCAGTTTTTATTTGTACTGTTTGACAGATAAATATGGATAAGAGGTGAGGGAGAGAAAAGGTGGGGAACATAGGGATGGAAAGGAGAGGAGAGGGGTTTTCACACAGGGTAAATGGAAAATCCATACAGAGCCAATGAAAGAAAGGAGATTTTAACATGCTTTATCTAACCTAGCCTCCCCTGTCCACTTCTCAACCCTGCAACTCAGCTCTCCCCTGACGATAATATCACTGACACAGGGACAAATCTCGAAAAAGAAATCAAGACCCCTCTCTGTGAGTTTTGTGTAATTGTGTTCATCTTTGTCAGTGAGTCTGTGTGTGTTGTTTCACTCCCCATGCTGCACCACATGGGGCAGTCTCAGGGGACGATAAGTGTATTACTAGCTGTATGATTTAGAGGCCTGCTGACCAGAGATAGAGGAATAGATATCATTAGTCTGCACTTAGCAGATGCCATAGTGTACACACAGGGCTGTAGCCAAGCGGCAACCTCTGAGGTTGAAAAAATGAGGCAACACTGAAGTACTACAAAACTGCAATTATTCTAATGGCCGCTTGAGGCTGGCTCCAACAGTGAGTCAATCCCCATAGACTCCCATGTTAAAGTGCCCAACTTTACAGCAGAAATAAACATGTTTACAGCCTGCTACCAAAAACGGTTTTGGTCTCTATAGCAAATTCCCTGCTTCATGACAACTGTACGGAGAGTGGATTTTTATATAACTCACCCATTTAAATTTTATTAAGACTTAAAGTTCTGCATAATTGAGGGCGTGCCGCTTTGAGTGACAGGCGGGTGACTCTATGATTGCCACAAACCGTCTTCACATGCGCTCCTCCTCTTTACCCATGTTTGGATTAGCTGGGAGTTAGGCAGAGTCAGGCACTGCCAAGATGGCAACGGCAGGGCAGCCCCTCAAAACCGCTCTTCAGAAACCTATGGGTGACATCACTGAGGCTATGTCTATCTTTATTTACAGTCAATGGCTGTAGCATGCCAGGATTGATTTCTGTGGTCTCTCAGTGGATCCAGACCAGTGTTGTCAGGTTTACAGTATTATCTTGGCTATTAGAAATAATTTTATCTTTCATTTCATTTGTTGTGTAATCAACAGATTTCAAGAGTTTTATGGAAGGTTAATTGTATGAAACAAGACTAGGTTAAAACCTAGTATGTGGCTGGACCTCCTATGGACAAATCCTGATTTTATAACCATGACGTGGTCTCACACAGCACAGCCTGCGTCTGGGATCCACATTAGTTTAGCCTTTATTTACCTAAACTCCAGAACGTAACAGACTTTTATTAGAGGCAGGTCTTTATGTCTAAATCCTTGGTTTGATATGTAGAATTGGTCATAGTGGTTATTACGAAGCCTCATTACTGATGACTTCTCTCTCTCTCTCTCCTTCCCTCTTTACTGCCCTCTCCGCTCTGTGTGTCTTATGTTTAATTAAATCTCTGCCTCCTTTAGTAATAATGATACATGTAATGAAAGTAGTTTATTTGCTGTAATGGAGGCGAGACTCAGTGTATTGGAAGCACTCCTCAACTTCCCTGCAGTCCATGTATGTAGGGATACTCACAGCGAGCTCATCTGATGAGGCTGTGGGGGTATCTCAGACAAAAAAGGTTGGGAACCACCTCCCTACACTGACAAATTTCACATTGTTTATGTCAGCACAATTGGAAAATGGAATTGCACCCACCAAAGATTTGGTGTTGTTGCAGATGTTACATGACTTGAGTAACAATGTATTAATCTTGGCCTTGTCTTGATTTTAACCTCATTTGGTCCAGGTTTGACTAGGCTGCAGCTCAGTGTTAAAACAGTGTTGTCTTGCAAACCTATATCTGTGTTTATACTATTTATACACAAACAGATAGACACCTCATTCAACAAAGAGGTAATGTACTTTGACTTGCAGCATTGTGAAACACATAAAATCATGTCAGTCAGTGCGATATGAATATTGTCTACAATAGCAAATCGGACCATATTAAATAGTCAGATATCTAAACCAAGCTCCCAATAAAATGCTTCTAATCTATTTAATCTATTTCACACAGTGTTGTCTTGCATATTAACCCATTTCATTTCTTGCTTCTCTATCACGTCCCTCTTCTTTCTCTATCTGCCTCTGTTAGTCTCACTGTCTGTCTCTCTCTCTCTCTCTCTCTCTCTCTCTCTCTCTGGGGAGAGGGCTGAGGGCATTATGTGCTGCTATGAATGATTCATTGCCCTCCATGGTGTGTATGTGCTTGGACTAGAAAACAAGGAGGGAAAGAGAGGGTAAGGTAGATGGTTGCAGGAAGGGGAGATGAGGTGACAGGAGAGAGAACATAGCCAGAGGTGGAGTACAGAAGCAGAGACTCTGAAAGAGAAGCACACAGAGAAATTAGGAGGAGGTTTTGGGTTAAACAACACAAGCAGAATTTTCTTTAAGGTTTTTTAGCCCAGATATACAGTATGTGTGTGCTGGGCACAAAATACAACAGCATAAATGCAATGACCATTGTATTATTTCAGTAATATTGCATTTATCTTGTGTTTTGCCTTAAGGACGGTCTTTACCTTAATTGACAGAAGATTTCTGAAATTAATGTTCTCATTACTACTTTGGGGTACACAGTCCTCAGGGTGCTAATTGTAATTCATCATCCTTGTAAAATCACCTTCTTGTCCCATTAATCTAAACACATCTTAAGTTTGTTTAGATCTTTGTCTCATGTACTTTCTTTCCATTTTTACCAATAATGGACATAATTCTCTCAAAACACCCTTCCCATGCACTCATAACCTCTCACAAATTCATAACCACTCAAGCAGAAAACACTCCACACTCGCCCCAAGACGGGGTGCCTCTCGAACCGTCGTTGTCTTTCCTTATCTAATTTCCCACGACCTGGAATAGATTATCTGCCAGATAATTAAGACCTGCTGAATAATTAAGTGGACAATAATGCTAATTCATGAATAATATATCTGTTTATGATGGTGAGGCATAGATAGTAGTTGCTGTGGTGCTGACAGGAAGATTGATGCTGTGGCCTAGATAGGATCTCTCCAGTGAGGGGATGCTGCCGACTGCGACACTGCCCATATTCATTAGGCCACTGTCATTGGCTTCTGTGCGTAATGACATACTTATGTATAATTTACAGGCACATCCCAAGGCAGAGGTGGCATATGTGAGAGAATGGAACAAATGGGTTTTTTGGCATGAGGCATATGGAGTTTTGCTTTATAATGTCACAGTATACTCCCATAGGTTGTGACTGATGGATTCCTCACTCAGTTTATTTCTGTTGCATTTCTATTTTATTGCTCCCTCTCTCTTTCTGAAGTGTGACTGGGTGTGTGTAGTGAAGCATGGTGTATGTACAGCATGTTTTCATGAGCAGCCTGCTAGAGTGTGTTCTGCCACACAGACTGATGGTGGACTTGACATTAATGTAAGTGCAGTGTTCAGTGCCATGACGCACTATAATAAAAGTGATAGCCCTTGTGTAGGAATGTATGTTTTTGTACGTGAGGAATCTCAGTGCAAATTTGAATGCAGATTAAAATGAATGCATCAGACACTTGTGTAAACAGACTGCATGCTTTAGCTCCAAAAACAATGAAGCCTTCGTTGTCCTCTCATCCCACACCACCCTGTTCTACTCCAGCCCAGTGCTGCGGAGCCTGTAGCACCCCAGCCTGTTTGATTACATTTGCGATTAGAGCTGTGGCCAAGGGATGTTGAATTATGCCTGAGCTGTTACCTTGCTGTAGCTGCCGGGGAAATGAGGCAGCTAGGCTGCATTTGCCCCACTACAGCTGACCTTGTAGGTCA
This sequence comes from Seriola dumerili, assembly GCF_002260705.1. Classification (NCBI taxonomy): domain Eukaryota; kingdom Metazoa; phylum Chordata; class Actinopteri; order Carangiformes; family Carangidae; genus Seriola; species Seriola dumerili. The sequence continues at coordinate 1,031,342 of NW_019174424.1, read as the reverse complement.
CTCACAGGAAGGAGACATTCATCACCCTGACACATGGATGCTGTGGGGAGAAGATGGTGTGTGTGTGTGTGTGTGTGTGTGTAGCAACTACTTTTATTGCAGTATTATTCCCCCCAAAGCACTAGCTGAAGATATGCAGAGTATATGTCATTTTTTCTTCTACTGTATTCAGCTTACAGAGCTTAGAGAGATTTTGTATTCTGATGATGCTGTTGTTAATTGAAATTAGTTGGTGATATGATGGTTTTACATACACAAAACACATTCTTTGTCTCTAGTGTCTTGTCTCTCTCACTCTGTTTCTTTCCTGCATTCTGTGAATATAATCATGAGTGGCAGATAAATATCGACCATGGCCATTGTTGGCCCAAGTGTCTATTTGCTCACTAGCAAAGACTCATTATGTTACAACAGATTGATATCCCTGCCCCCAAGGACTTTAATCTCATCTCAGATGAGAATAGAAACAATCATGTCTGTTGGTGGAGCGACACTTTTAGCACCGTAGCATGCCTGCCACTCTCCACCCCCACCCCAAACAGCAGAGAGACCTTGGCAGGTGCAGTCAGTGATGGGATGTACTGACTCTGAAGGATGACGAACAGACAAGCTTTCATATTATGTCACTGCGCCATCTCTTCCTCCCTCTGTCTCCTCTCTGTGGGAGAGCTGCTGTGCTCCATATTTGTGCGTATGTACTTAACTGAGTATATTCGAGAAGATGTTTTGCTGAAGAGGAAGGATAGACGCAACATACTGGCAGAGAATGATAAAAGATCTAAGAGATGACATAGAAACAGAATTAGAGAGTAAAAAAAGAGGTAAAGCGGGTAAAAAGAAACGCATTGAGAAGGCAAATTAATGTTTGCTGGAGCCTAATTGTTCAATTGAATCATTTGAATCCATAAAGGAACACAATTATGTTTATGCATGCCATAAATCTGATTAGTGCAGAGTGCTGCTCTGCAAACGTAACAGTCTGCGAAATGGGGGGCTAATGCCCACCCACACAGCTCACGTCTGATTAGTTGCAAAGCACCATCACTTATCTCTCTTTCTATTACCGCACAATATATGAAATGAAGTATGATGATGTATCACTCAGACTAATTGCGCAGTGTATTTGAAAAGCAAACATCAGTGACAGAAGTGTTAAAGTAACAGCCACGCTGACAGAGAGACCTTCAGACTGTGAATCGCCCAATTTGTCGTGCCTGTCTGAATTTTTTTACACTTGTACACTTGTTTTTAAGTATTATGGATCATCATAGCTTTTCCTTTCTCACCTCAGCTCCTCTCCCTAATACCAAGATCCTCCATTTTCTTTTCTAGAAAATAACTTGTACTGGATTAGTTGTGGTTTGCTCCCTCGTGCACCTGCCTTGGAGTATGGGGAGCAAAATCTGCTGTGCCAGGACATGGGTTGAAGTAAATCTTAAAAAAAAAAAAAACTTTTGTCAGCTCGACCAGGACAAAATGACTGAGTTAAACCTGTTTCATAGAAAACTTTGGGGGAATAAAATGGGATGCCAAGTCAAGCACAAATACCGGTGTTTAGCATTTAAATTGCTCACTGCAGAACATAGATCTTTGAGAAACTGGTCCTGCATCATATCAGACCCATACTAATGGCCCCCATAGACTGCCTCCAGTGCAGAACGCTGACACTGGCACAAGCAGTGTCATCATTTACCCACTCTAATGGACATGCTTCAGGCGATTATACTGTCACCTGCTGTCTCTCTTCAGGGGGTGGGGGGGTAATATATATACTATGTAGAGATGTTATTTTCATCTCTGTTACACAAAACTGGCAACTTTTTATGTTTGGATGTTAGGACTATTGTTAATGGAATATCAGTCACATCACATATGCAAGCTTTAAATTCACACTACTGTCCTTGTCAATATGATAGTCATTGGTGGAAGAAGTATTTAGATCTTTTACTAAAGTAAAATTAGCATTACTTCAATACAAACAAACTCAACTACAAGTAACAGTCCACTGTCCTGAAAATGTCACCTAAGTAGCCTAGCAAAATGTACTTAGAGTAAATATTATGTAGCTATCAAAAATATATTATATAATATATCATATTATTGAATTATTTTAACTAATGCGTACATTTTTAAGTACAATTTGCTCTTGTGCTTGTTCAAGGTGGAGCTATAGTTTTAAGTATACTATATAAGATACTGTTGGGTAATTTAATCTGTAACAGTGAATTCATAAACTCATCATGTTTCTATGTTGGATCCTAATCTGTAAAGTAACTGGTCATTATAGTTGTCAAATAAATGTAGTGGAGCAGAAGTTTAAAATAACATAAAATGGAAATTTTGAATATTTTAACAATTAACCACATTTAGCATTTATACTTTATACTATGCAATTATTTATATTTTACCTTTTGTTACTGTGCAAACACACATATGCAATTTTCAACAAACATGAGCCTATTAAGATGGTATGTAGTCCTGCCTCTGTGTGTGTGTGTGTGTGTGTGTGTGAGAGATAAGTTGTGTTTCCGACCTTTAACTGAATCAACACAAATGTCTCTCTGCTCCCAGGAGCTCTGAAATGACACTTTGATTGACCCCTCTGCAGTTCCCACAGGGCAGGGTTGGCCGTTGAACTTTACCCTCGGCCAGACAGGTCAGCTGGCCAGGGTCATAATTGAATTTCTCAGATGCTCATTGACTGGCTGTGCGTACTAATCAATGCTGCTCACGTTCAGAGTGGAGACAGCAAGGTCAGAGTTTCTTGTCTGGATCCCACATACTGTCTTCCACACACTCATTTGAGATGTTTTAAGTGACTCCGCTGATTACATTAGAAGGAGAGGGATCCAAAGATTTAGAGGTTTTTTACATTTTTGATGCTCAAGAGTAATGAATAAATGTCAAGTTCTTTCTTTTTTTTTGTTTTTTGTTTTTTACAAACCTGTCAAAACTGACTAACAGTTGAACATGAACATGCCCAAGGTTGCCAAATATCAGTATCACTAATCTACATTTATATCCTCACTCACTCACTTTCACTACCAGCGACTTGTACTTCATCTACGTGCCGGTCAAACACACAGCCACAGTCTCTAGAATTACAGCATCTCTTCAGCCGTCACGTACAAAAACAATATCAGGAGGTTACAGAAGAGGTTATGAGAGATATTAAACCGTCCACTGTTCAGCCACAACAGCATTTATATAGCTATATGAAACGAAACAAAAGGATGAGAGCAACAACACTGACAAGTTTTAGTTTTCTTTTCAGTTAAACTGGTAAACTGGTAAACCTGTAAACGTGCACTACTTGAGCGTACTACAGTGCATATAAACTTGCATGTCAAACAATGAGCTGTGTTATTTCTGATTTAATGTCTCCAGTTGACCTAAATCTACCTGTTCAGCCAAAATGGCGCTACTCCATGTATAGTTTAAATACAGTGACATACCTCAATTTAATAAGCACACAACCATGGTCAGTGAAATTTGTTTTCCGTGTGGCAGCTCAGTTTAACAGCATCAGCAGCAACATACTGCACAGAGACAACATCAATATAATATATAGTACATTGAATCACACACAAAGCTGAATTTACAGACAGGCAAAAAAAAAAGAGATTTGGTAATTATCATGAATAGAATATATATAAAATCTAAGCTTTTATTACTAGGTTGTAATATGACTTGTGACAGCTGGTGAAGAATATGGTCAGAGATACACTGTGGAAATATCACACATACAAAGACACACACACATGCACACAACACACAAAGTTTGAAAAGGACTCAGGCTATGGATTATTTATATCTACTGCCATGACACACAGAAGATTCATCACCATGGTGCGTGATTAGTGTCTCCCCCTCCTCTCCTCTCCTCTCCACACACTTCTCCTCTTGCACTCCATCATCTTGTAGACTGAATAATTGTGTTTTGCCACCCTTAGTGTGATGCATATCTCCACGATTATCCAGATGTGGGTGACACCGTATAATCCATATGCCCGCGACACCCAGTACAGATGGTTCTGTAATTGCGTTGTTTTGTAATCAGATTTCTTGTGGGCGTTCACCATTTGATGTTTCCAGATTCATTTCCCTATCAGATGCCACTGAAGTCTCATTTAGAGTGGACCTCTGTGGCACTTGATGAGATACAGACAAGGGTTTTTATTTAGCTCCAGATCGGGCTCATTGAGTGGTGACATATCGGCCTGATAGGCACTCCATTCATATTTGTTTCTCCTTGATTCACTTGTGGAGAGAAGGTTTTCACTGAGCCATGCACAAAGGGAATTTCTCATACTGAAGTAGCCAGAATATTGACTGTGTTGAAAATGCATCTGATCTTGGTGGCTTGAAGCTCATCAGCTGGACTACAGCCAGTTTTTGATGAATCAGATCAGTTTCTGTTCATGTGGATAAGCCTGTGGATTATTCTATTATAACTGACATGCAGCAGAAACTATTGCACCATTGTTGTATAAGTGTTTATCACTATTGGTATCATCTAACTTAAATATGAAAGATGTAATAAACATTGTTAAAAAGCAGTAGCACACTGGTTGCCTGTTCAGTTTTATTGACATACTCTAACCCAATATCACAAAATCACAGTTTACCTTTAGGCTTTACAAGGATTTGCCTGTCTGTCTCACAGGTGGCAGAATCCAAGTTCAGTCAGTTCAGGTTTTCTGTGTGGAGTGTGTTCTCATGCCAGTCAGTTTATTTGTGTAGCATAAAACTTAAAACTTGCCTCAAAGGGCTTCACAGTGCGTACATCTTACAGGAGAAGTTAAAAGTTCCCAAAAAGAGCCTTTAAACAGCAAGCAAAAATGATGAAAGCCCAGGAAGAGCTACAGAAGAGGGATCCCTCTTCCAGCATGGAGAGACACACAATAGATTGCACAAGAGAGAAACAATGACAATATTAGCTAAATATAATACAAACACAGTAAATGAAGAAGATGGAAAACTCCCAGGTGCCACCAAACAATGGCAGGCCCATTTCCTCGATACCACCATGTCCCCTTCACATGTAAAATGGATTTCCCCCATTTGCTCCGTTCCTTCTCACATTATAAAGATGTATGGTTAAGGTGGAGGCTCAAAATTGTGTCTAAGCCCTGTGAAGTACTGTTGACGTGTCCAAGGTGTCTGCATGCACTGCTGGCTGGGATAACCACCAGCCAACCATGACTGTAAAAGGAGAAAGTGGTTTAGTGGTTTATGAGAATAAATGGTCTGAATGTTGTTACAGAGGCTTTTCAACGTGTCAGTAACACAGTGTAAATGTTTGTCATCATCATAGCACCATGCAAGGTGACATGAAAAGAAAAGAAAAAAAAAGAAAAGGAAAGGAAAGAAATTTAGAAAAAATAGAAAATTAGATCTCACAAAAAGAAACCCAGTGGTGGAGGAAGTATTCAGATCCCTTACTTAAGTAGTAGCCCCAATACAATGATGTAAAAATGTTTCATTATCATTAAAAGTCAACTAAATATAGCTTAAGTATCAAACACAAAAGTACTCACAGAAAAATGTCCCTGTAACTGATACTGACTCAGGGCGCAGGAAGTGGCTGAATTGTGGACCTATCTTTATCACGTTTTGCATTGTTTTATTTAGAACTTACTCCTCTGAGACACACGCATAAAAAGACACAAATCATCAGCCTACATTGTGTTGTGAGGATTTCTGGGGAAATTTTAAGCCTTATAACAATAGCTTGGGGGTGAAAATTGGTTTTCCTGCATTCCTCAACTAAAGAACACAGTTTAACAGAACTTTCTCGCTTTGTATTATGAATCACAGATTAAGATTCAAAGTCATCAGGACTCATTTTGTTGAAACAAGAGGCTAGCTTGGTTTGTTGGCACAGTTTAAATTTTTACTTTCATGTTTAAGGCCTAACAACTTGTAATTGTTGTTATGCCAAAGATGTCTTTTTTTTTTAATCCAGAAGCACAGTGTGGAGGAGCAAAGCACCAACATTGATTTACACAGGGTTTCTGCAGGTTCACCAAGTACAATTTTCAGACTTGAACACTTGTTTCACAGTCATAGCAGCCAAGAAATGAATGTATGGTGGAAAAATAGAATTATTTATTATTATATCACTTTTTTTCAGTATTTCCCAGCAGTAACAATAATTCCTCAATTAAATTAATGGGACCTGGACCCAGATAAGCAGCAGAGAATGAATAAATAGATGGATCAACTGATGAAAAATGATTCATTAATTGAAGTTAATTCAAGTCTTTACTAAAATGTTGACGTTCTGACATTCTGTACTGACGATCTTCCTAGTTACTGCAGTAGCAGTAGTGACAGTGATCAGCCTTCTGCAGCACAAACCACTATCACAGCAATCCCAGTTTTAGTTTGGAGTGTCTCCTGACAGCCGCAATCACATACATAGACATTTTACAACTAACATACTGCCTACAGCAGCAAATGGGAAATATTTAAGGTTATTGTGAATTATATTTAAGACTAACTGAATCCAATGATTTTTAGATTAAAACTTTTCAAGACCTGCAGATAGTCTGTTACGTTGGAAACTGTGCCCCCTGTTGGTGCAAAAACACAGTACAGGTTTCACGCTGCTCAAACTGCAGACAGAGCTGCTGAAATGCTGTTATACCTATCCCCACAGGACAATTCACTTTTCACACGCAGTTTGTTGACGTGTATTCTTACTTACATTCTTCTGTCGCTACATATCATTGAGGTGTGTGTGTGTGGGGGGGGGGGCATCAGCTCGTGCGCATCAGTGCAGAGAGGGCAGTGATGGAGGGGCTGCAGTTGTCATGGAAACGCCGGGGTTGGCGCACTGGAAGAGAGAGAGAGAGGCGGGGGGGGGGGGGGGGGGGGGGGGGGGGGGGGGGGGGGCAGTTTGTTTTGTTATTGAAGGTCACGTGGCAAGGTGAAGCTCCACCCCCCTCCCCCCGTTACCACCGATTCAACCGTCTCGAGCTCCTGCTCCGGTCAGTTACTACAAAATGGCTGCAGAGGCTCCGCCGCCGACGAGATCCCGCTGAACGCTTCATGGTAGGATTTATTATTCGCTTTAAGCGCTTAGCACCTCAGATTTGCACCTCGTCGCGCTACACTGTAGGAAATATGCGAGATTTTGAAGCTAATAGTGGCAGCTGGAAAGGGAGTGAAAATATTTTCAGCTCAGCCCTCAGTGTTTGACATCAGTGTTGTCTTCACTACGAGCGCTTTTATCGCGTTATGGTCCTTGTATGTTTTGCCAGTGCACCGGTTACTGACCTTAGCATGGATTTTGTAGGTTTTCTTGACAGTCGGCTACATGCTAACTTGGACCAACCAGCTGCACAGTTCATATGATTCAAGGGCACCCTGTGCTACTGCTCGTTGAGTTGTCGTATTTGTAGTAGCCTGGCAGGCAACGGTTGAACGCTTGCTGTTGCACTGGTGTGCAGGAGAGTTTACATGGATGTTGTTGCAGCTCATTCGCACAGAATATGCTCCGTGCTCACAGAGAGAGCTGCCCGTACCTAACATGCATCACCTGACTGGCAATAAACCCATTAGCAAGCTGAGTTTACCCTCTGCACTCATGTACACATACGGCTGCTTTCCAGTTGCATTTACTAAGAATATTTGTTGCCTGTGCATCTTTATTCATCCATCCATTCGCCTCTTATCCACCCATTTATTGAACAGCTAGTACTATGGGAACGGCTGACCTTTACTTTAAAAGAAATGTTGGCACACTGGCTGATTTTTATGCAGAAAATACAAGAGCTGAGATTATAACTTTTATCTTGACATAACCTGTAGCTGGACTGCTTAATATTTAATAAACTGTAACTACTGGAAATGTAACCTGTTAGTCTAGGGTTAGCACTGTGTAAACTTTGACATAGGATGCATCAATTGTTGCTTCCTGTATTCCCTTCACCACCACAGAGACAGTCATCAATGCCCTGTGCCTGCTGCTGCAGCTTGACATCCTGCAGTGGCACACACTCTTCATGGAGAGGGCAGTGTGTGTAGATGGGTAATGCCAGCACCCTGATGCATGTAGAGGGCAGGCTGACGTAAGCTTTGAGGCCCGCTGGTTTTACTGATGTGTTGGAGTCCCTAATTTGGGCCTGGGCCTGGAAAGGGATGAAGTGGCGGTAAAGGGAAGGGGGTGGGGGTCTTTTCTGTCCCTGCCGGGTCAGGGGCCCCAGTCAGCACCCAAGCCTCTGAAAGAGGCAGTGTGTATTCACAGAGAGGCGCCAAAGGGGGCTTGATAACAAAAACAGGCCACTAAATACTGTGATTACTATACAGCTTAGGTCATAGCCCCTTTTTCAGTTTAAAACTCTCGATGGGCTTTTACTTAGCGCTGGACTAGAGGGCTGAGGGGCATTTTGCCAGATTGTGTCATTTGGTTTGGCGGGTTGTTTGGTGTCAGTGATCAGATGCTTAGCTGGAGTCCTCAGTGGAAATGATGAGCTTGCATTCTGTGAAAAGCAGTTTATTGCTGTCAATGAAATAAGTTTTTGTTTAAATGTAAAAAAAAGTTGCTAGCTCCATTCATCCTGTGTTGGATTTTGATTGCTTGGTATGAAGTTGGTAGATTTTTGTACAGATTACCTGTTAAGGCTCTTAGTTGTGCACCTATTATTTTCAGTATTAGACAAATTCTCTGTAAGGAGGTGTCAGAGTCTTGGCAGTCTTTTTTTTTTTTTAGATAAACAATACTTTAAAACATTTTCTTAATTGTCTTTTGCAGAAATGAAATTTAATGTGAGCTTTCTCATTTTATGGAGACAAATGTGGAAATAGTGAGAAATCTATGTGATTGGAGTTTAATAAGACATTTGTTGGAGATGTTCTTTGATCTCTTGGACTAATAAATTGTCAACTGGGCTCATGAAAATGTTCCCATTACTTTTGAGGCAGACAACTGACACTGGGACTGGAGGCAGCACCGTTGGAGTGTGGCCATGGAAGTTATTTTAGGGTCTTTTTCAGAGTAGTAGGAGTGCAGCATAAGTTTCTTTTTTCCTTGTCGTTAGCCCGGGTCAGAAAGCATTAACATGACCACACTGAGAATAGCTTCAAGTACTTAAGAGACTGCAATCCTCTTTGCACAGCACAAGGACTTTGTCAGTGCTTACCCAGCAGTTTTTAAACCTTCACACCATTTGTAAGGTAGAAGTGACTGCTTGGTCTTTTGCTTTTTGTTATTATTTATTTCTTTATTTATTTCTGTGATTTGTTTGAGGTTGTGCATTTAAAAAAAAACGGTTTATCAGTGTAGCGTATCATATATTTTTCAGAGCTAGTATAAAAACAATGTTGCTCAGAGGTGCAATTGCGCAGATGAGCAGGGGTGCTGCACATTCTGCCATGGCTGTGGCGGCTGCTTCTGTGGTTGCTAGCAAGCGTTCTCCCAAGGGCTCGCCGTGCTCTTGTTTGGCTTGAAGCGATGGCATTCCTGGCTCTGTGCCCAGCGCCTGCCGTCTAGCACCCCTTCCCCCATCTCTCTCTCTCTCTCTCTCTCACACACACACACACACAAGCCCCATCAATTGTAGCCCCCTCATGTTCAATGCTTCAGTGTGGGGCACATTCATATGCCCACAGCAGTACCAGTGGCTGTGACAGTTCACCTTGCACACGCCAAGGCTTCTTCCTCTCCATCTCCACTTAATTTTTAACCAACTTTACACTTGCTTTTATTAGTCTGTCCTCACCCTCCCAACTGTTTTCCTTTTTTCCTTTTGCCTTCCTTTGTCAGCAGAGTGAGTGTCTGGTTTTAAGAGGGACACGAGCTCTAATCCTGTTGTTCTGACAGGAGGGTGTAATTCCACAACACAGCTGAGCTCATTGGCCTGCGTTCTTCATATCGACACTCACCGTGCTTCCCCGCTACAAACGGCTGTTCATGATGTAGCTCAGCCCGCTACTACAAGTAAACATCAAATCAAAAAAGCATTGGTGTAGTCTGCTCTGTGTGATTTTATTTATTTATAGAATAGACTTGGTGTTATCATTATTAATGTTCTAATTTACATTTGAAAGAAGGGATCCTTGAAAATGGATTTATTTCAAAACATCATCAGTAATGCATGGGGGATTAAAGCTGTGTGTTCTGCCTATTCACATAGTGCCATTATATTACCAGAGGTGCAGCAGCATCCAAGTTGGCAGGAGGTACCACTTCTGCATCCTCACCATCAGTCAGTACTCAGTCCAAGGGACACACATCTGTCCAAGCCAGGCAGATGTTTGGAAATGAAACGGCAGCTCACACTGAGAGAGACTCTCTCTGTCCTGCTCAGGGACCAAATGTTTCTTAAACTGAAATCATTTTGACGCTTTGCTCAGTACTCTCTGTCCTCATCCGGGTTGGAGGCCGACAGCAGCTCACATTAACTGGAACATCTCTCTTATCCTCTGATCCTTCATAACACAGGCCCAATGATTCCTTTGAAAGGAGCAGCACCCGCTATATTTAGAATGGCAGCTGCACCACCAGGTTCCATATCAGCCTGTTAGAGGTAAAAATAAGTGTTTATGATGTGAATTGGTAGATGGGTGGATGTTTTTGTGTTGATGCAAATTCCAACAGCCTTATCACACGACCACAATTTAGACTACAGCCTCAATTTATTAGCTCCTCTTCGTTGCTGCTCTTTTGACCCATCAGGACTGGAGTACTGCAAGATTGGCTTAGTTCATTTTACAGCTCCTGCAAACATTGAAGACGTCTGCTGAGCTAGTCAGGGCGCCCAATGTGTGAGTGAGTTATATTATCTAAAAATAGTACAGCTTATTTGTTGCTCTTGATACTTACTGACTGATAATACTTTCAGTTTTTAAAAACAAGTTAAGATTAAAAAAAATCTGTCATTAAAGTGAAAACTTTAAAAGCTGGGAAAAATATTAGTAACATAGGTCACGCATTGTTTTTTGTTTATTTGTTACTTTGGTTGATTAGTCAGGCAGTTTATTCAGCACAGCCACATCTAAATCTAAACATGATTTGCTTCTTATTGATGCAAAGAGGCGAAGATACACTTTCTACCTACAGTGTAATATAATGTGCACAGAAAGTAGAAGGCGCAGGCCCCGCAGAGAGAGGGAACACTAACTCCAGCTCTGCTTCGTACACTGGCCCCTCAGCTCTCATTTGAGTCCTTACTTACTGGACTGTGTAACAGTCTCCACATGTGATGGCAGTGTTAAAGCTGATATAAAGTACAAATACTGTGGGGGTGTGATGTTTGAGGAGAACGGGAGGCCTCGCGATGGTCACCCTGTGTCACCTGTTTGCTCGCCACACAGTCTAGAGCAAGTCAAGAGCAGAGGTTACCACGGCTTCTTGGAGACAGTGGCAGGATTTGCTGTTAAATTCACAAAGCATTGCCGCACGCTTTGTAAGATCAGATTGGAAAATCTAAAATTTAAAACTGTCACAGCCGTTTGTAATTTATAACCTACGATCAGCCTTGCTCCTTTCAGCCATATAGAAAACAAGAGTGACTCATTGTATCCAACTTTGAAACTCTGTACTTCTATTAATCATCTTGAATTACTCAGGAATTACTCAGCTTAAACAGCTGAACAGTTTTGCTAAGTTGGCCTGTACAACATAAAATCCTGTCTTTTTGTAAAGATCTCTAGATATTCCAAACATACTGTATGTCCAATGTAATCCAACACCTCCAGCTCTTCTTCTTATTCATTTATGGCACTTGTGGTCTTAGAAATAAGATCATGGATCTCACTGAAATGAGATAATGGGGGAAGGAAATGTTTTAATCCTACACCATTTCAAAGATGGCACTCAAAAACGGTTAGAGCTGCAACTATTAGTCAATTAATCGGTCGATTAATCAAAAACTAAAAATAGTTTGTCATTTTTTTAGCTAAAACCCCAAAAATTCTCTGGTTTCAGTTTGCAGTCTGTTTTCTTTGCTTTGTGTCACTGTAAACTGAAAGTCGTTGGGTTTTGGACTGTTGGCCGGATAAAACAAGACGTTTAAAGATATCAACAAAGACTGGGAAAATGTGATGGGCATTTTTCACTGGTTTTCACTGGCATTTTATCGACCAATAGATTAATCGAGAAAATGCTTCGTAGATTGTCGATGATGACAATAATCATTAGTCGTACCCTGAGTTTGTTTGCAAGTGTAAGCTCAACTGAATTTTCTCATCACTGTGGTTGTTGTTTTGTAACTTTTTTTTTCTAAATGTTCCTTCACAATTTTGGTTGACATTCGACATCAAGGTCAAGCAAAAGCAGTCAGGAAAAGGGAAAAAGAACACCGTTTTTCTAGTTTAACCCTCTCCTGAGTCTGTACTCTCATGACTGTTCCAAAGAACTGACTCAGTTTCGGAACAGGAAGCTCAGATTTGTACTTCAACATGTGGTGCTCGTCCAAGTTCATCCTTCTTCTCAGTATTCCAATTCTATTATCAAACCTCCACAAACAAACTGATTTCAGCGCATTGCTTAAGGGCGCTGTCTGTCTCCACCTGACTGCTCACCAGGGCCTGAGGGAGCGCTTGTTGCCAGGCAATGGCACACACACCGCTGTCGCCTGCAGCAGCATAGGCTTGTCAGGAGAAAAAAGCTGATGGTTTTATGTACAATCTCACATTTAAGGTTCAAAGAAACTGATCCCAGTGTATGTTTTTTTCCAGGGTAGTTCTTCTTCCATCAGTCCTTAAAAACCTGGTAACTATCTTTTATTTATTTATTTGTTTTTCTGTGTAGAGGACTGGGATTGATATAGACTAGCTCTGAGCTGGATGCACTTGCATATGAAACAATGGAGCTTTGTCGGGTGGTTTTCAGCTTGTATGTTTGTCTGTTGTGAACATGCTTCCTCTCCAGACCGGGTACTGAAGGTGTAGTAGGTTTTAGAGAGTTTGTCAAAAGATGAAAGGTGGACATAAACACATCTACAACCCTGAATACTGACTTCTTTTTTCTGTGGTCTGCCCCCACATTAGTTATGTTGGGATCTGTTGCTCTGGCTGGGTGTAGAGACTAAAGAATGGGGGGCCCATCTCATTGGTCCTCACTATACTAGACCTGCAAGGCCTCCTTAATGGTTTCCAGAACCAATCCCACCACTAAGACCACCAAACGAAAGCACATACTCACACACAGTTTAAAACATCACAGTTTGTCAAGAAATATGCAGCTTAAGAGTGAAGTGCAAAACAAACCCACATTCTTCTGTCTGGTGGTTGTATTACTACTGCATGTGATTTTGTGTGTTACAACAGCAGCCAACACAGATTTTACCTTGGAGAGCAACAACTGAACAATGCAACTAGATGAATGTAAAAAAAAAAAAAAAAAAAAAACTGCAGGGGTTCCCCTGCTAAGGTACAGTACCTTTCTCATTAGCTGGTGGTGTTATTAAAACCATGTCCATCTCTCTCTTGCTCTTTGTATTTAAGCTGTGAGAAGAAGCCAAACACACGAGAAGAGAACCATTTGATGGAAGATAAGAAAAAGAAAAAGCAAGAAGAGAAGAAAAAGAAAGAAGCCGCTCAAAAAAAGGTAAGCTTTTGGTCTCTTTTGACACTCACACTCACACTCATCTTTTACCTTTAATTATTTATTCCTACTGTTTTGTCAGAACAAACCAGGTGAGATAGAGTGAGCCTCATTTCAGTGCTGGTTCATGTTTGGCCAACATCCCCCAACAATGAAAAGAAGCACCACCCGGGCAAAATTTCCACTTCCTTTTTTCTCAGCCAATTGCAGACAAGGCTGCTGTGAAGCCCTGTGCACTATTTTAAATGTTAGGTGGTGTACAACCAAGCGTGGCTCTCGAGTGTGCTCAGGTGTTTTCTCTGCAGTTACATCACACTGATCACATGCCTAATGAGCACATGCATTTTGTCATGTGTGTTTCCACAGGAAGCATTAACCAGAACTTTATGTAGTTGTTATCCCCATCGTTACCATGCACCCCCTCACTTCTACCCCTTCTCTTCACCGTTTCCTTCAGTGTTAGCTTAACAGGTTAGCCTGCTGTTCTCAGTAGTGTGTAGTCTGCAACCTTGGGCCTTTTTGTCAGTGCTGATAAAAGTATGTATTGTATCTTATGAGAGGTGCATTTGTATTATCTATTTTACTCTCTCTCTCTCTCTAGCTACAGGCCCAATGAAACCTTTCACCCCACTGAGCAGTAGGAATGAACATGAACCTCTTTCAACAGATGAGCAAAACCAGCCCCTGAACATTTTGTTCCGATTGCCCTGGCTAGTTGTGCAGGTGGCGAGCCAGCTAATGCGACTCAGACGTTGATGGTGCCTTCACATTGAGGCCCACAGTTTTCACTTATACATGGAAAGGATGCTTATTGCATCAATTTGTGTTATTCTTTCTGTTGCTAATATATATTTTTCTCCTTTTTCAGGCCACAGAACAGATAACCAAAGGTGAGTTGTGGCTACTTGTATTTAACTTGTTATATTAATGTATTTTGCGCCACCCATATAAAATTGGTACTTCAATCAATTTTTTAATTAAGCATGTTTTTTGCCTGCAAGGGTAAATCTACCTTTGTTTACTGTTACAACATGCTGCACATGAAATAACACCAGGCTTGTTTTTCTGTGTTGGGAAAATTATGCTATGTCCAGTTTGTCTGCCACAAGCTTTGCCATGAGTTTGTGCCATGATGTTAGGGAGGCTGATTTTGTTGGTGTGTTAATTTGTGTATCCTCCAAATGAGATGGACAACTCAGTAAGCCTGTGCAGGATTCCTTTTTTGCCACTGAGACTCAATCTGCCCTCTGCTCACTGCTCTGCGATTTGTATATGAAGCAGACAAACATCTTTAACTGAGAACATTAGCAGCAGCCAGGTGGTCCATACTACCTGAGCCAAAATGGAGGCCAGGTGCCCATACAAGACTAATAAGGAGCGTGGGGATATTGCAGCTGCTACTGGGGCCTCCCTATGGGCTCCTCAGGCATACCTAGGAGGGTATAGGTGAAAAGAAGTAAACAGAGCGAAATAACCACCCAACAAACAAGTGAAAGAGAGGTGAATAAAGTTGAGTAAAAGGTGACTTCTGTAGAAAAGAAGGTGCTTAGCTTGCAGGTTTGGAACTCCAGACATCCTCTCTTTGCCAATACTCTTAACAAACAGGGAGGGGTGGGTAGGCAGTGGTGGGCAGTAAGTTAGCCCAGGAGCAGATCTTATTGTCAGTATAAGCACACAGATGGAAGATGGAATTAATGTCTCGTAAGCAACATGCAGGGCGAATTCTGATTAGAACTTCTGGTAAACGTTGGTGGATTGGCCTTAGTGCAGTTTTAATGGCAGCAACAGAATGGACACCTAATTACTAATGAGTGTCTTTGTGTTTTTGTGCCCAAAGCTCTGCTCAGACAAATGTGTTTGTCATTTTCTTAGCTAGTTTTGTTTAAATCAGTTAAAAGGAGTAAGTTGACTTGTGTTCTCTCCTTGTGGCGGCATAAAACTGTGAACTCTGCCGTCAAGGGTCAGCGCCTTGACCTCCCTCTCTCTCTCTGAAGGATGAGTTAATGAGACTGTACTGTCACAGAGGTGCCCCCTCCTACCCCTTATTCCTCTTGTCTCAGTCACCCTCAGCCCTTCACAGTTTGCTGCACTAATGAATGTGATCTGGGTTAGCTGTGTTAGTATTCTCTTTGTCTCTTATCTACTTTGTGTTGTTTCGCTGCATCTGCAAATTGACCTATATACTCCACTTTTCTCCCCATCTTCAAACTAGGCTGTGATTTGCACAATTATTCTCTTGGCTGCTGCTCATAACAGCGATGTGCCATGACCTCAATTTACTGTGATCTTCACTCCCGTTAAATGTCAGATTTGACTTTATAGCACACTGTACATATTTGTGTACTCCATTGTGCCCATATCCATCGTCTCAGACCATGTGTGCAGTATTCTGTCCCGCCTGTTCTCGACAAAAGACACTGATAGTAGAGGATTTGAATTGTAGGATTTCTTATGAATATGCTGATTTTAATTGAAAACCTGTTACAGGGTAGGAGGAGCCCTTAAAGCATTTTTATAAATGTTATTGTGATGCCAAATATACTTATTTTACACAATTGGCTAAAGACTAATGGCTCAGTCACCATAAAAAGAAGACATAAAGACCAACAATCTGAAAAAAAAATCACTTTTTTGACAAAATTAGTGATTAATTGACTAATCAACAAAGGGAGACATATTGTCTGTGATACTAATGCATGGTACACTGGGAACTAATTAGGAGAACAGGGCTAGCATGGATGCTGAATAAACAGGCATCCATACACAGGAGATCTCCAGGAAGATCCCAAGCACCATAGTAACGCTACACCACCTCCTGTCTTGTCTAGCAGAGAGGTCCACCCAGGGACCAACAGGAGGAAGGAGCAGAGGGAAAAGGTAGCAGAAGTTGCAATGTGAGGAAAGAGTTGGGATCAACTGCTGTGGTTGCATTTGTGCAAAGTGCAGGGAGGTGGCTACTAAAACATTGTGCCTTAGGTTGATTTGAAAGAGCTGGAAAAAGGCATGTGAAGCAAAAGAAACAGACGGAGCCGTGTGAAACTGTGAGAATGCACTCTAGTTTCCTGTTTGCCGGCACAGCTGAGGGGGCCCTTTGTAGGATATTTCTACTGGCTCGTTTCTGTGACACACACACACTCACTCTCTCTCACACACTCTCCCAGTCCCCTGATGTGACTGGCAAACATCAGCAACATATGAACATCTTGTGCCTCTGCAAACACACAAATATAGTTCTACCTTACTACTCACAAATAATACAGAGAACCCTCTGCCCCACTGGCCCACACTGACATTGTTGTGAATTTCATTAGCAAATGCAGCACATTCACCTCCAAATACCAAAATACCTATGAGGGTGCTTTCACACCTAACCTGTTTTATATACTCAAATGTTGGTGTGTTAGTGCAGTTTGTTTGTGCTGTTGTCAAAGCTGTACATTGAACTCTGTTGCGGACCAAACAGCTGAACCGAGATCACCTTAAAAGAATTGACTCGGTCTGCTTCCATATGAATTCTGATGCGGTTCGTTTGTGGTTTGAAAGCAAAACGGAGCAATCACAGGATTTTATAGCGGTAGATATATGATTTTAGCATGATGTGATTTCAAAACCTCAACTACTATTAAATCCATCTGCTTATCATGAGCTGTTCAGGGGTTTATTTTATAAATTATCTGTGTAGGTGATGTTTTTGCAAATCATTTGGCAACCACAGCAACACGTATGCAGGTCAACACATGATTTATCAGGAGTTTAGAAACAAAGTGACTACTCAGTAATCATGCCCCCATAATAGTACTGTACAAGATCTGATCATCATTATTCATGAAATGAGCTCGAGTAACATTCTCAGCTAATTGTGCACGTAAATCAATTATTTCTTCTTGAACTTTTTGTGACACCAGCGCAGATAAATAAACCAGAATTTCCCCTGTGGGCTCATCTAGTGCTTATGATGTAGGATGACAGTCACCAAAACTTTCCAATCAATGAGTAACCTGTCAGTCTGCATAACTTCATGCTTATAGCGGTTTGTTAGTTTGTAAAGAAATAGCACTCTAAACACAAAGTGGACCAGAACTTTATATCTTTTTATCTCTTGTTCCAGACAAATTGAACTGAAGTCAAGTTATGTATGTCTTGAAAATTCAGTTTCCTGGAAAAAAAAATGCCCTTATTGAAAATTCAATTTACAATTTACAAAAGTCAAATATTTTCTCTTGCCTGCTGTAGGCAAAAATGTGAGCTAGCTGAGTCCTTTTTTTAGGAGTTTGAGTCAGCACCATCAGGTCTTCATCAAACACTGTCACAACTGCTGCTGCAGTAGCTCAGAATGGATAAGATTTTAGCAAAGTTAACTAATTAAGTTAATTTCACTACGTCTAATGAATCTTCTTTTTAGGACAAACCTTATCTATGTGTGTGCTAAACAAGTTGTAACTTCCCAGCCTTGAATAGTCAGTTCCTGTGTTGTACCACTAACCAACCCTCTTCAGGAAAGTACCACATTACAGAGGCATGAGGCAGCAGCCCCACAGCAGAGGCCTTCTGCCATCAACAAACTGTACTTGAATTAATGTCTAAGGGTTAATGAGCTATGTTAATGCTGTGCATTTTTATCCCTATCAAAGACAGGGGGCCAACGTACATACACATCAAGGCGCACATTTACATAGTGCAATAAAAGATAACATTATTATAAAGTAGTGTCAAGGCAGTAATTTCATAACAGATTAATTTGCAGTTTCACATTCCCTTAATTATGGCCAGCGCTTTGTGTTGGAGAGTCATAAATTGCGATGCGATCAGGGGGGAATTTATACCAGTGTGCCTCTTGTCATCGCCACCGCCTCTCTCACACTTCTTATCCCAAGGAGCACAGTGATTAACTACATTTTAAAGAGCAACTGTGGTAAGGGCTCGATTGTGCCGTTGTGGAGTGATGCACTATAAATTATGCATATGAGCCTATTGTCATTTCAGTATTTTAAATTATCATTAAGACAACTGACCTGGTCAGTTTAGTTCAGTATAGTTTCTGTTAGTCAGGTTGTTAAATGTCTAAAAATATATTTTTGACAAATTAAGTTTTTTCAGCGCTATAATGCAGAAAAATGCCAAAGAGATAGTCTGATTGAAACAAACAGCTTTAACCATTGTACAATATAATAAAATGTTTGTGGCATTTTCCCACAGAAAAAACTGCAGCCTCTTACAGCTTCTGTTTGAGGCTATTATTGTGGTCTCAACCTTTTTTCAGCACCTCGTGTTGGCCCAGTGGGCACTACACAGGTGAGAAGGACAGGACGTTCCACTCTCTTTCACACATCACTTCCTCTAAATCATAACAGAGAGTGGAATCTGGTCTGGCTGCAGCTGTTGGCACAAAAGGCCATGGACATGGCAGTGATGAGTCCAGGGAAGCTGTCTGTCTCTGTTCTCTGTCTGTCTTATGAGAGCAGCAACCCTCCTCTGCTCCATCAGCCAGCTTAGACTGTAACACGTCTGCAGGTTGATAATAGTTCTGTTCAGAAACACTTATTTGAAGACAAGAGTGATTGTTGCTGGTGAGAATAACGGATGTTGACTCACAAAGTGCTTTTAAATAGAATTTTTGTCAGTGTTGCATGTGATGCAGCAAGGGAGGGTTTTCCCTTTTAACTACAGTGTCGTATTTATTCACTTCTAATTAAGCCTTTTAATCTTCTCTCTTATGAGGTGCGCTGCTCACATCTTAAAGCCCACAGGAAGAAAGGGATGGAGAACCCTAAAGACGTGCTTCCCTTCCTCACTCACGAGACACTGGTACTTAGACATCTGATAAGGATCTAGTAATTTCCATGTTTCCGTTTTTACTTCAGTCAGAGTAGTGTTCTGTTGGCAGCAACACTAGCTATATGATACACTTGAAATAAAGTGAGATGGCCTGCATCCTATGTAATTTTAAAAAAAAATTGATACACATGGATGAAAGGGCTGTAGTCACCTTTTTACTCAAGAAAAATGATTCATTTTGTGTTGGTTTATATATTTGGATTCAGTGTGGGTAACTCAATCTGATCATCATCATCATCATCATCATCATCATCATCATCTCATTTTGTCATAGGATTTGTGGCTGTGTGGCCAGTTCGTCTTAAGGGATACTATTCTATTACACGAAAAAACATGTCTGTCAAACTATAGATCATGTCTGTTGTTAGATAGATAGAATGGCAGTACCGGAGGTCATGCAGGTATCCTACTGGACACTGAGCAGAAGTCACTCTGTTGAGAACAACATGATGTTCTGTACATAGTTTGTTTTTTTGTTTTCAAGCCTCACCTTGGCTGATTAAAGCCTCAGCTATAAAGAGTTTATAACCACCCAAAAAATGAACTTTTACATGCATCTGTGTACACTTCACCCAAGAGCAAGGCGACCCACTTCGATGAATGGAAAGCAGAGTCAGCATGGTGCTATTATTAAACCTCTAGGTAGAAGTGCAGTGATAGTATTGGAATAGGCAGTGATCCATCTCCCATGTACTTTTACTCAGGTCTACATTTGAAGCTGTGCTAGTATCAATACTTGTGATAAGTGACTTTCTCTTTGCATAAAATTTTGTTGGAATGCATTAAAACGTTTGTATGGGCAGCACCTTTGGTTTAGAAAAAGCCACAGCTCAGGGTTCTGTGTTACTGTCATGTTGTTTATAACCTATAAGGGAGCTTTCACTTTATTATCAGTCACCACTGCTTATATTTTTGAACACCGATGTCCATTCAGGAGTTTATAATTTGATGATTTTTTTCAATACAGGGCATCATTACTGATCTAACTGACCAGAGTATTGCAGGTACTTGAAATGGTTGTAGCATTGGCCCATGTATTTATAAGAGTATAAGTTTCTCCTGTGGGTCCTGAGTAGTTGCTATCTGTGCACCTCCACTCGTAAAACTCACATGCAGAAGAGGATCCTTTATCTTCAAGGTCATGTGGCCTGTTTTTTTACCCAAGAGAGACTGGGGGGTGGGGGTGGCGCTGTCAATGCTCTCCACCCCATTCTTCTCTTCTATCTACCTTCAACTCTCTGATATCTTCCAAGGCAACCTCCCCCATCCTCTAGGTCTTAAACAGTCAGACAAGCGTGCTATCATCTTCTCTCTCAGAAAATTAAGACCCCTTTAAAGTGGAAAATGGGATGTCTTCCTCTGCGTGAAGCACACACAGCCCCAAGGCCACGGTTTGATGTGCATCTTTGATGAAGTGGGAATTCTCCTGTGCACCCGCACAGCTGAGGACTGTGTTTTTGCAAATAGGCTGTCAGAGAGAGTGACTCTGATCTCTTTTTACTCTATTTCACTTTTTTTCTTCAAAGCACTGCCTTGTGAGACTTAAAAGGGCTTAATAAGCCACACCTTGCCAGTGCCAGAGGTATTCAGTTGTTTGTTTTTGTCTCCTAATCCCCTTCCTAACCCAGAATCAATCAAAGATTTTCATCATTAACATAATTACCTCCACCAAGGAGGTTATGTTTTCACCCAGATCTGTTTGTTGTTGGATTGTTTGTTTGTTTGTCAGCAGGTTTACACAAAAAGTACTGAATCAATACTCAATTTGCACTAAACTTAGTGGAGGGATGGAGCATGGGCTATGGAAGAACCCACTGAATGTTGGTGCTAATCTGGTCAAAGAGGTGGATCCATAAATCACTATCACTTTCCTAAACATTTTTTGACATTTTTGTCAATTTCTCAGGAAATAATGTTTGAATCTGGATGTAAAAAATCAGACACATTTATGGTGTTGAGAACTCTAACTTTGCACAATTTGGTGTGGATCCAGATGATAATCCAGATCTGACAAACATGATGAGTTTGGCCTTGGCAGTGGTATTTTTCTACTGAGTCCCATTCTGGTTGTAGATATGTGATCATTTTACTTTAATGTTCAGTCACTGCACACAGGACTTCCATCACTCTTGAAAATAATTCATCATTGTGGCATGGAATACTATAGGCAAGTAGTAGTCTGATTGTAAGCGGATTTACAGCCAAGCTGGTTTCAGGCAGTGAGACTCGATCCCACAGTGGAGCACACAAGGGGGTGGAGACTGTCTTACACATACACGCACACACACACCATTCTGTTCATCACTCACCCTCCCTGCTCTACCTCCTTCCCTTGCTCTGGTACATTCAGCTCTCTCTCTTGTTCTCCCTCCTCTCTCCCTACTCGTCTCTTCCCTCTGATTGGCTGACAGAGCAGCCAGCCAGCTTCCCCCTTCCCCCCAGCTTCCAGAAGAATCTACGTCACACATCAGAGAGTCCCAACTGTATAACGATCGCCTCCATAACTATTATTATACACTGTGGCAGAACCACAAAGTCCTCTGTTTTTAAGAGGAAATCACCTCTTAAAATCAGCAGGGAGAATTGGCCAGGAATGAATGTGTCCATCTGCTGCCCCTAATAGAGTAATAATGACGAGAGGATAATAGTAGATCACCCTGAATGAAGAAGAAGAAAGACAGAGGGGAGCACACGAAAGTGGGGTGGGGGTGGGGGTGGGTGGGGGCACAAGAAGGGAGAGGAAATGGAGCAGATGTAGAGAAATCCGATGAGAGGCGAGCTCCAGCTCTAGAGTGTCCCCCTGATTCGTGCAGGGAGAGGGAGACGCAGAGACAGATATGGGTGAAACTGGATCAGACTGTACAGTCAGTGGTTGTAGTCCAGAGGGGTTACGCCCCCACCCACACGCACACACACACACACACAGACACACTGACACACAGACACAAACACACCGAAAAATGCGGAAGAGAAGCAGCTGGATGTGATGTGTGAGCGAACATGTCTGTCCGTATTTACAAGGCTGTGCGAATGTATGTTCCAAGACACCATCCTGTCCTCTCCCCTCAGTGTGGGCCTCAGCATTACATAACTCTTTGTTTTTGTGTGTGTCGGGCTGGCCGCATGTGTGCGAGTTATTCATTGCTTCACTGCACACACTCGGGAATGGCAGCCAATGGCGAAGCACTGCTCCTTATAACTCATTTAGGCCACACAAAGATTTTGTCTTGTTCTTATTGTTCTGCGTGCCCACTCCCCCCCACCCCCCACCCCACATCCTTCCTTGTATTTAATACCACCCAAGCCAACTCAAAATGCCATTTTGGCTTAGTGTGCATTATGTTCGATCAGCTAATGTTTCGTTCTGTTCTTGTACAGATTGTGTAGGTTTTAAATGCATTTTTAACATTCTTCTTACATTCTAGTTTACCAGCTTATTATATTATGTAATGAAATGTACTGAGGCGATTATCCAGTGTGCTTTGTGTCCCATAATGCATCTCACCCAGCAACAGCTCTGTGACCCCAAGCTGATCATCCTGTTTGACTTAGTGGTGACCTCTAACCTCACACTTCCACATTCAGCCACAGTATATTAGCCTCCTGAGGACTTTACGCTTCACAGCTTTGGCTTCCTCTGTTTTTTTCCTCCATTGTTTACAAAGGAAATAAAGTGACGTTTCATGTTCATAGTGCCCAGATTTGAATGTCAAGTATGTTGGATATAATTAATATTTCTATAATAACAAAGTATCAAATAGAGCTGCATTGATTAACTAATAATCAATTAACCTTTTGGGGCATTTGCAGCTCCCCTCAGTTTCAACTTATTCAAATTGTATTGACTACGAGTGCCTCTCTTAAGTTTGGCTGAAATGTTGCAAAAAAGATAAGACAGAGAATCCAAACCAAACACACACCATGGGAAATGGATGGTCAGAGCTAAGGTGTGTGTGTGTGTGTGTGAGTGAGAGAGAGAGGGAGGGAGAGGGAGAGGGAGGAAGACTTGCACTCTGTTGCTAAGGGTAACTAAAGCTAGTGGGACATGAGCACTTGGCTTCAGCAGCCGCACAAGCAGTTAATATCTAACAACTATGGTAGAGCACTGAGAGGTGATCAATTCAGGGGGCATAACCTGCCTCAAATCATGAATAGCTTATGTTGATGGAGCTGAGCAATCTTTACAGCTCTGTCCTGCTTGAAACGATATCCTACAATAATCCAGCAGGCAGGTCTCAGTCCATTATCTGCTCCTTGACCATTTTATCATTTCTAATATGTGACCAGGCACCATGGCAGACTGTGAGCATTGTGTGTCTTGGCCATCCCTAAAGGCTGAAGGTTTACCACAGTACCACTCTGAGATTATTACAGTCCTTTGGTTCTCCAAAGAGCAGCCATGTGTTTAGACTGACCACTGCTTAGAATCAAGCCTCGGGCAGGCAGGAGAGACGGCGAATGTTGTGCATTTATAGCAATCTCCTCATTTGCCTTTCTGAATTTAACATTGTGGTTCTCATCCAAAAGTTACCATGGCTCTGAAAAGAAGCAGTGGAGGAAATGCTCAGCCATAGCAGTTTTCCAGAAAAAGACTTAAGCTGTACTGGTGATTGTTTTTTGTGTATGAGTACTAGTGCAGCAACTAATACAATTCAAATATTGAAATAGTTCAAAGAAAATGACAAATGCAACCAAACAAGCATCAAAAGTGCCATAGATCATTTTTTTGCCAAGTGACTTATTGACTCACCAATAATTAACAAGTCAGTCAATAATTGTTTTGGCACTGATGTGTGCTCAACAACTCTGCTTTTGCCTAATGCTCCTGTACCCCCACCCTCCATCCCTGCATTTCTTACTTGTCCCCCACCATCCTCCCACCTCCACAGTGCCCGACTCTGCCGAGCTCGACCCCACCCCTCCTCTTCCCCCCATCAACCCCAGTACCGTCCCATCTGTACTCCCAAGCAGTGGCAATGGCAAGCGCGCCCCCTCCGGAGGTCAGCCGCAGACAGCACAGCAGCCCCAGACTCTGCTCCAGCAGCGCTACCCACCCAGAGAGGTGCCCCCTCGCTTCCGCCAGCAGGAGCACAAGCAGCTGTTGAAGAGGGGCCAGCCTCTGCCCTCTGGGACCCTGCTTCTCACCACCACAGGACGTCCCTGCTCTACTGAACCTGCAGCAGCAGCTGTAGCGATACACTCCTCTCCCTCCTGCTCCTCTTCCTCCACAGGTCAGCCAAGACACTCTGTTGGCAAGTCGCTATCTCTTATTCCCTTCTTTCTTTTTACAAGTTCAATCAAAAGGTGTTGGTTAGTATCGGTTGATAGCAGATTTGGCAATTGGGGTTGCTCTAGTACAGTTGAAGGTTGTCATGGATTACATGGAAACATATCTAGTACAGAAATGACCTGACATGGATTAGATATGTGACTACCTTTTCTGAGATTGGTGAGTGGAATTCAGTAGCAAATACACTGAACATGAACATTAATCTTGTATGTTCTGTTAACTCACACTATACATTTTAATCAGTCTTTCCGCAGAGCAGCACCTATGCCTTTTATGTTTTGACTATAAGGGTCCGCTGACCAGCCACAACATTGCTGCTCACTATGAATGTAAACCCGCGAGACCCAGTCAGTTTTTTCAAGTGTCAATTCCAATTGAGTTTTTGTTCAAACAAGATGACATGACCTCAACAATGTTGGAAAAGAGAGAGAAAGGCAGAGTTACTTCGTGCGATTTTACTATGAATGGAAAGTAAGGAGAAAAAGAAAATAACATGGAGCCACAGATGGTTGCAAGATGCAGACAGTATGGTCTGTTCTGCAGTGAATTTCAGTTTTATATCACAGCAGTCTCAGACAAGTCTACGGTTTTAGTCACATCTAAAATACTTCTCCAGTAATGGTAACACCGGCTTAATACAGCTTATTACCGATTCTTTTGACAGCACTTGTGTGGAAAATCAGACCGTTTTAACTGTTCACACTGCAAGACCAAAATTTCTGACATGCCAGAAATCCAAACCGATGGTCTGAACGCCAGATCCTTGGTCGTTCAGGCAGTTAACAGACCCTCTTCGAATGCCACCTCAACCGATCTGGCAGAAATTCAGTCCAATTCTAAAATTAATCAGGGATGACCAATACAGGGTTAACATCAGGCTTAACCCACACAGTGTCTGCCTGGCTTTTGGCAGCGCCAATAAATGAAAATGTAAAAATAGTATTTGCAGTTACTAATTTAAATACACAGGGCACTCAGTGTAGGTCCCACTTACTTGTACATATTTGTACACATGATGTTGCCATTCTTATTTTGATAATGACAGCTGTTTGATTTACACCAGGAGTGGTTGTACATGTTGGCTCTGGCATTCTTGAACACCAATGGCTATGTCTACTCTAGTTTTTTTTTGTGTGGCTCTGTGGTTGTAACAGTATGTTGTGCCTGTAGAGTAGCGCAAAGGCACTTGCATCACAGGTGCTGCTGACTGTTGTTTATTTTCATTCTGCCTCTGCCTGGCTGGGAATTAGAAATGGGGATAGAGGAGAACAGGGGTAGAGGATGTAGAGTAAACACAGCTGGCTATCTCTGTATGTGTGTGTATTTTCCTTCCTGGAGCTCTGTATGTCACAATAAACCAGGTTCTCATATATTTCCAAGTGGTAAACGCCTGTTGTTTCATAATAAAGTATCATCTGCTCTTTGATGATGATGATTAAAATTCTTTTTAAGGCATTTGGCACTTTTCATTGTCTGGGAAGGAAAACAAATTTCACCAGAAGTGTATGTCTGAGCATCATCCAACCTTTCTGATGCTGTTTGAATGCAGCTCTATCTCCATAGCGATGAGATGTTTATCCTGTCTTCATCTCCTCCTCCTCCTCCTCCTCCTTCTCCCCCCTCCTCTCATCATCATCCTCCTACTCTTCGTTAAACTTTGCAGACCAGCCCTACAGTATTTCCTGTTTTTTGGAGGAGGAGCGATATGGAGCTAGCTAGTTGGCTGGGCACCTCAGTGGGCCTGACCTGGAACTGATAGAAAGAGAGTGAGAAGGAAAGAAAGAAAGGAGGAGAGAGCGAGGATGGCAGAGGTCCAGTACTGTGGGCTGAAGTGACTCATGGCTTACGGTAAAAGCTGCTGCTTCTCTCCGCCCCTCTTTGGCAGGCCTGCTCTGCTTGGCTTTGCTTTCTGTGCGTCTTTGAACTTACTGATTATATTAAGACAAACAGACAGCAGGACCTTCCAGACAAAGTCAGATAGGAGTACAGTGGGAGGGTTTCATAATACACCTATAAAGATATTGCATGCAAAAAAACTGTAACATTAAAAAAAAAAACATTCAAGGAAACTCAGGAGCCTCCCCCTAAAAATTCTTTATGTGCCTCTTTAACCATCTAATGTCTCAGTTTAAAAACCTCACAGCTTAGTTTCACCACACCACAGGTAATCCCACCTCCATCGCTCTCTCCGTGCAGCCTTGTCTGCTAATAGAATCGTCCCCCTGCCTGCTTTCATTTCGTGACGATAGCTAACGGTAGAAGCACACTAGCTGCATTCATTTGCTCCCCTCTCCCTCTTCTCTCCATCCACTGACTCCACCTCGTCTCACTCCGTCTCTCATTACCCGGTCACATGTCAGCTCTCTTGAAAAGCAGGGCTGTTAAATTGTGGCCTGTGTGTCCATATGAATGCATGTGCATCTATGTAAACACAAACATTCTCTTCCTCTGCAGTCTTAGCTGTATATGTCCTTGGTCAACTTGACACATGCAGTATTACTCTGCTCTAAAGGCAAGCAGCAGCAACCATTTGTGTGTCATAGGGAAAAAGACATAGGGAAATCCCATTTTAAGCAAAACGTTGTTTGTCAAATTAAGTGCATTTATTGGTCTTTGTGTGGCAATAATGTACTCAGCAATCCCGATCTGTTTTGATTGTAAATTAATCAAATAATTAGTTTGTAGTCCTATAATGTGTTGATGATATCACTCAAGATTTACAGCTACTCCCACTGGTATTTGTCCAACACCCCCCTGTTAAAGCCCATAAAGTGATAATCAAGGTTTTATGTACCAGTAAGCATTGTACTTGCTAAGCACAACAGAGGCCAACACCAACAAAAAACATCTTAATGTAAACAGGCCTTGTCAAGTGGAAGAACAGTGCAGCTAATGTGCTAATAGGTTGTCTCGTGGAGAACAGAGAGAGAGAGTATGCAGGCTAGACTTGATGTGCTCTTTAAGTCTGCTGCTGATGCTGTAAAAGAGCCTTGGGAATCCCCTCCGAGAGGACTGGGACATCTTGTGATGTGATTAAACATCAGCTCTCTGTTAACCACAAATGTTCAGCGCTCGCTCTCTCTTTTTTTCTATCTCGCCTCTCTTGCTCTGTGCATCTGCAGCACTGACTTTCTCTGCCATGCTTGTTGTTCTCTGATGCACATGTGTTCACCTCCTCCACCTCCGCTATACCAACACTACAGTTCACACATACCCTCACTGGCCCCAGGGCAGCCAAGATTATTCAGGCTGCACATACTATATGTATGTGTATCAATCGTCCCATTATTATAGCCCTCTCCCAGTGTTGCCTTTTGCTTGGCCAACAATCCATATCCCAAGGCCCTTTCATGTGGAGGAGGCGTGAGAGAGCCAGCTATTTTAAGACTGGCATGCTGGAGAAAGCCCTTGACCTGGTTTATCCTTTAGAAGAGGAGGAGAAAGAGGATACTCGCAAGCAAACATGACGGCCGGATGTCTTAGATGTGTACCTTTTTTAAAAGCCATGTTTTGTCCCTCTGTTAGTCTTTTCCCCTTGAGATATTGTTGAGATAATAACATTGCATGAACAGCAAAGCAGCTGCAAAGAAAGCATCCGTACGGAACACAATTTCTTGCATATATTTATGTACAGTCCCTATCATTCCTGTTTTGTTTTTCTTACCAGATGAATATAGTCCACCAAACTTATCTGTGCCACTTAAGCATATTCCCAACAGTAGCAGTAACTGAAAGCTACTGAGTGTCATGTGTGTACTGGGTCTACACGAACTCTCCTAGTTATGCGTGTGGTTGATGGCAGCTGGCACTGTCTCGTGTTGCACTTTGTCATGTCATGAAATGCAGGCCAGTGTTGCAGGGCTGCCCTGACCTTGTCTCACTCAGACCCTTAAATCTCTGTGACACAAAAATCAGCTGGCTTTGTAGATCCAAACTCATGCTCACAGAGCAGAATATAGATCTAGTGAAATTTCAAAGTGGCTACAGGATTTTATCTTGTACCTAGTTGAATTATGGATGTTTATAAATGCCTGTTGTAGTAACCTTTTTATATACCAGCTGCCTGCTTGAATAAGACAAATTCGGTTCTACATAGAGGTTTGATATTACTCGATATTGGCCCTAATAATAATTTTATTATTAAAGCCAAGCTACTCGAACACAGGTATTATGTTAAAAACATTGTCGTTTATGCTAAAATACAACTAATAAATACTTTGATTATTAGTTCATGTGCTGATAATTTTCTCAATTAATTGATGAATTGTTTTATCTGTGAAAATTTAGTTAAAAATGGTAATTTTATTTCCAGAGCCCTTGTTTAATCTGACCAACAGTCATAAATACAATTTTCAACATTTTCAACATTCAACAAATTTTTAGTTTACTATCATATATGACAAAGAAAAGCATCAAATGTTTAACATATTTACTTGGGAAAAATGGCTGAAATTATTTATATATTACAAAAAAAAGTTGCTGATTAATTTTCTTTTTTGCCATTTTACCTTCATTTGATCATTGACGCCCTTTTATTAATTGATTAAGTGACACATTTGTTTCATTTCTAAACACATTTAGGTGACATCTGTGTTACACTTCCACTGTAATGTTATTACTGTGAAATAGTCAATTTAAAAACTGGTAGAACTAAAACCATCCTTCATTATAGAAAAATACATATCCAAAATGGACCCCACTGTATATGCAGTTTTGGCTGATGTGATCCTTGCTTGTTTGTGCTGCTCCTATGCAGTGATGTGCTGTTTAAGTGAAACAAATGAAAAACAATAGGGATGTGCAATCATTAAACACAGAGGAAGCTAATTCCTGATAGGTGTGTGTGTGTGTGTGTGTGTGTGTGTGTGTGTGTGTGTGTGTGTGTGTGTGTGTGTGTGTGTGGTGTGGTGGTGTGTGTGTGAGTGTTGGTGTGTGTGTGTGTGTGTGTGTGTGTGTGTGTGTGTGTGTGTGTGTGTGTGTGTGTGTGTTTGTGTGGTGTGTGTGTGTGTGTGTGTGTGTGCCCGTCAGAGAGCTCGTTCATCTGCCTGGCAGCATGCATTGTCAGCTCTGTACCATCCAGTCTCTCTGCCCCTCAGGGACTTCATTAAGCCAGGATCAGTCCAGCTGAGGCCCACACAGCTCTCCTACATTGCTTCTCCTTCCATCTCTCAACATCCATCTCTGTCTTTCATTTTCTGTCCTGACTTTCTTTGTACTTTCATCCCTCTTGGTCCCTCTTTACCTGGCCCTTGCACCCACCCATCCCCCACCCACTCAACCACCAGCACACACACACCCACCATACATGTTGTGCATACATACGTTTCTACCTGCTATGTAAATGAAAAATGTTGGGAGGCTGAAGGAAAGTGGGAAAGAAATCTTTGCCTGCAGATCTGAGCATCCAAGAAGTTTTTTTTCTGTTTTCAGTCTGTTTGTATCTGCACAGGAGATTCAGTGTTGTCATTGTGTGTATTTTAACACACGAAGGAGCTAGTGGCCATCTAGTAGCATGGCATGACCTCACCGCGTGTTAGGTCCTCATAGTGGAGAGGCACAGGGGGCTGAGCCTCAGCCATAAAGGGACTCTGTTCTCCACCAAACATTGACTTATTGTATTGTTGGGTGGGCACTGGGATCATTTGTAAACAATACCAGCCTTGATCCAGGCGACTGCTGCTCTTTTTTTTCGTTTGCCAAGCTGCCCTCTATCCTCCTCCCTCCATGCCTTCTATTAAGTCTAATGCCTGTCTTCCTCTGTAATCTCTCAAATTCAAAGTCTTCCCCCCTGTAGCTTCGGTGCCATGTTTGGGACCAGATCACCGACCCCTACTCATTCACTGTGACCAGATCCATATGAGCTTGCTCATTTCATGCCCTTGCCCTGTGTCCAATAAGCACTCACATGAAGAGAGAGTTTTCTGTCCAAAACTTGGTGCTGCTGCTTATGATTACTGCATTCCCAGCCTGTAGTTAGAGACAAACACAGACATATGTCATCATGTGTGATCTGATGATTTGACTGTTCATACATAAACACGTGCATGTCTGAGAAAATTGCCATTCCAGCACCAGGGGGGGTGCAGAAGGCTTTTGTGAGGTTTTGCTTTCTCTCTCTCGCCCGCCACTGCTATTCATGAGGCTTTCCATTGTGGGCGGCAGTACTAATTGCGGATGGAGTGGTCTTGGCTAAATATTTAGTGACAGTTTTGAAAGGTTGAAAGATGTGAGGATGGGGGGGGGATTAGTAGAGCCCCGCTTTTGTTTTGTTTTACCTCATGCCTCATGAGTGCATAATGAAAGTCTCCACACATTATCACTCAGCTGTTAACCAAGCCCTCCCCATCCTATCCCTTCCCCCAACTAGCCCTCTTTCGGTGCTTTTCCAGAGAGAGAGAATATCCTTCGTCGGGATAGGAATAGAGCATGATATAAATAAAGCCAGAGGGAGGCAATAGATAGAAGAGGAGAAACCCAGCCAAAGCAATGGTGGTGGGAGGGACAGAGCATGAGGGGTGAGGAAGGAAGGGAGGGGGGGTTGTCTCATGCCGCGCAAGAGCTGTGCAACTTCTTGGCAGCATTTCAGAAATGAGCCTCAGAAGCTTGGCGAGCCGAGCAGACATATTGAGACAAGGATGGTCGCTGCGTCGCACAAAACCTAGCTCTTTACAGGATGGTTGGGAGGCACCTCTCCACAGGTATTTCACACCCTCCTTTCTTCTTCAATCCCACTGTTTTTCTATCTTGTCTGCCTCTTCTGTGTTGTTTTGGCGGCTTGTATTTACACACCGTGTGGATGAGCACTTTTAAACATTAAAGCTGCAGCAACAGTGCATTGCAGGCATGCAATGTTGAGTTCTTATGTGTTGTGTTTATTATTGTCAGTGAGACATGCATGCTATTAAAGCAGCGATTGTGGAGGTACAGACGGCAGCTCAGAGCCTTTTTGGCTCTAGTTCAGGACTGAGAAAATGGCGGTCCTGCACTTCTCAGTAGAGTGACTACAGAACGACAGCGCTGTGTGTCAGAAACACAGTGCCCTCTTC
Organism: Seriola dumerili; assembly: GCF_002260705.1. Taxonomy (NCBI): domain Eukaryota; kingdom Metazoa; phylum Chordata; class Actinopteri; order Carangiformes; family Carangidae; genus Seriola; species Seriola dumerili. Next base: position 999,616 of record NW_019174424.1, on the reverse strand, counting down.
CCCCCCCTTCTCTCACTGCCTCTTCTCTCTCTCTCTGTAGTTGCAAGCACTGAAAGGAAGCTTGAAAACAGGGAGGTACACAAATGCTGTCGCTTCTTCATGTAGTTGTGATACAGACTAAGCGTGCATGTGAAGGTACATGTAAACAACAGCTGCAGCAAGAATGACGGCAGAAATGGGCAATGTGGTGGTGCCAGGTTGATCAGTGCAGCAATCATGATCTGCAACTGGGCTTGCACTGTACCAAGATGATCCTTGTGCACACTTGAACTGCAGGGAGCTAGTGAGAAACCCAAAGCATTACTTTGAGTTGTCAGAACAGTTGTACAGGCAGATGGAGGCTGACATGTTGGTGAGAAGACAGGTCGCCCAGGGGTAGTGCAGAGTATTTGGGCTCGATGTCAAGCAGAGGTCATGACTGTAGTGGTTAGGAGGTCAGACGTTAAGGATGACTCAGCTACATGGTCCTTGTCATTGTTTGCATCCTATAATGTGGTTCCCAAATATGAAAGTTCTTGGGGTGACCTATTAGGAAGATACAGTGCTTCTCTATTAGGGCTTCTCATTTCATATGTGGCAAAAGTATGCATTGTTTAATGACAAGAAGATTTTTCATGTGGTTTTTCCATTTGGTTTATTGTAACCCTATTAGTAAAAATTATAATAATGTAACTTTTACTATTATCTAGTTTCGCATGCAACCAGAGTAAAATCCCAAGATTCTGTTTTCATTTTCAACTTTAATTTCTTATATCTCTAGAAAGAAATATAACAAAAATAGCAATCTCAGTTTGAATAATATCTGCAATGATGACTTTAAAATAGCTTGATGGATGTCTGTGTTTCCACTACATTGGTAAATAAAAAACATTTCATTTATTTTCAGTTTCAGAAATAATTGGTTTTGAGATTTCAGACTCAAATACAAGGCGAGAGCACTGTCCTCTGTAGCTCACTCAATGACCGCTTTATTTTGGTGGTAAATATGCTTAACATTGTATTGTAGTCTGTAGGTATAGTGTGAATATCTTCTCATCTTATCTTAGTGGACAGCATTAGTTCTGTCTTAAGTCATAGTATCTTTGAAATCTACGTGTGACCTATGAAAATGTGTATTTCCTTTTTTTTTTTTTTTTTTTTTTTTTTGCTGTTTTCTCTTATGAACTACAGACAGTGTCCGGTGATTCAGGTCCACACACTGCCCTTTCACCTATGTAGCACACAACAGGAGATTTGCTGTGTCTGATGCATTTTCACCTACTGGAAATACTCTTTTTGGTGTAGGCGAAGGATGGTACAGGAGGCGTCCTGCCTCGATCGGACATTACAGGGACTCTGTACTAGGGAGTTGGCACGGTAAAGTCTGTTTAGTGTCTGGTCCTACTGTTTGCGTTCACAAATATAGCTACTCCAGGGAATGTCTAGATAAGCTCAGGGATGCAGTGCATGTGTGAAAGCAGTTTTTGAATAAAGTGCATAAATATTGTATTTATTTTCTAATTAAAGCTCCCTCTGTTATCATATTAGTCATTCTCCTCTCTGTGTTTGCACTTTCAGTGTGGGTGGTTTATTTTCATTAATAAAGCATCCTGTGAAGTCTCTGTACAAATAAGTAGACACCTTATGTGTTGCCATGGTATTTCAACCTTACTAAGCATATGTGGGAGTGATGACGTACATGACTTATACCTCTCTTCACTCATCCTTTTGCTCATGTTCATATCCTATTCCTTCTCTTTCTCACGCAGAACTGCCCCCACAGAGCGGCCAGGGAGCCCAGTATGATAATCCCCTCTGGGGACACCTGCCAGCCAACAGGAGTACCACAAGTGCTGCATCTTCCACCAATCTCAGTGGTTGGGATCAACTGATCATTGACCAGAAGGATACAGAGGCTTGGCCCTCTATTACCCTCAGCCAGAGCCAGGCCCCTCCAGGAGGATGCCCTTTGGATACTGACCCTGGTCGCTTGACCAGCAGCAGCAGCAGTACTAGTAGTAGTTGCAGTACAGTGAGTATGGCCACGGGGGCCAATAGCCAGACAGGCCACTTTCCTGCCAACCACCTTAGCAGCAAGGCCAACAGTGGGCCCAGCCCTGCCAATCATACTGGAACCAACATGCTCTCTAGCCAGGTTGCAGCCAATCGCAGCTGGGGCTCTGGGCCTGGACCCTCCCATTGCCCCCCTCAGTCCTCGGTGGGGAATGAAGGAAAGAGTGACAGTCCAGTGGGGGGAGCAGGCGGCAGGGGCTGGGGCTCTTCTTCATCATCCTCAACCACCAACTTTAACTTGAACCTAAACCCTAATGCCAACCCATCTGCTTGGCCCATGCTGGGGCATGATGGGGGTGGCACAGGGGGAGGCAGCTCAGGGGGAGCCAACACCATTTCACCTCCTCAACCTACACCCAACCTCTGTAATCCACCTGGCCCCCCATCAGCCCAGACCAGCACCTGTACCGGAGCCAACACTAACAGCAACTCCTCGGGGATTGGCAGCGCCTGGGGTAGTATAATGACTTCTGACATGTCAGAAGCGCACCCCTCCCCGTCCACGAATGTGTCTTTCAGTTCAGAACCTCAGAACCTTAAAACTGATGGACCAAATCACACTAATAAGCAGGAACCTCCCAGCCCCATCCGCAGCTTGCCTGGCTGGGGTAGTGCATCTGTAGGCTTGGGTTCCATGGGTCAACCCCCACCAGGGGTCCCACAGGTCAATGGAGAAGATAGTAGCTCAGTATGGGGTCACAGTGGAGACTCTAAGGCACCTTCATCTAAGGAGGCATCTGGCTGGGATTCTGGCTGGAGCCATGGAGGAGCTGGAGCAGGAAACTCTGGAGGTTGGGGTGACCAGTCTGGTGGAGACTGGGGGAAACAGCACACTGAAGAGGCCCAGGGAGGATGGGATGCCCCAAGCTCCCCTCCCCAGGATCCACAGGCTGGTCCTTGGGGCAGAGCTGTGAGCACAGCTGCTGCCAGTGAAGGCAGCAGTGACAGCATGGAAGGACATAACCAACGCAGAGACCGCTCATCCAGAGATAATCCAGCTCCTCTGCTGCCTGCCCAGGATCTGGACCCCAGAGTGCTGTGTAACACTGGCTGGGGACAGACCCCCGTTCGCCAGCACACCTCCTGGGATATGGATGATACTAAACGTAAGAATGATGTAGGCACTGAAACATGGGGCTCTGGCCCAACCACACCAAGCGATGCCCAGGGGCCCTCCAAAACAAACATTGGCCCCACTCAGAGGACTGACTCTGGGAGTAAAAATGATGTGCCTGGTTCTCAGGGAGCTTCAGGTTGGGGTGGAAGCGTAGCAGCTACCAACCAGCCCAGCTCTGGTTGGGGAGAGCCACCCAACAACATTAAGCCCCCAGGTGGCCCTGGTGGATGGGGGAACCATCCAACAGGAGGCCCCACCACCAGTGTACCCAAGAATGGTAGTCAAACCTGGGGAGAAGAGAAGTCGAGTGGGTGGGACGATTCTCACATCAAGACAACATCCCAGGGCTGGGGAGAGCAACCCAAAGCATCCCACGGCTGGGGCAATAGCGGAGCGAGCAAAAACGCAGGGGACTGGGGAGAACCAGAGGAGAGCAAAAAGAGTCCCACTAACCCTGCCTGGGAGGGAGAGGCAGGGGGCTGGAAGGAAAAACCACGAGGCTGGGGAATGCCTGCTTCAGCACCTGGTATATCTGGACCTGGAGGAAATGGTGGCTGGGGAGAGCAAGTTTCCCAGCGTCCCAGTGGCCCACCTCAAGGGTGGGGGGGCAAGCCTCAGGATGGGCCCAGTTGTAGTGGTGGAGCAGGGGGCATAGGCTCTTGGGGTGGCTCAGGCTCAGTGAAGCAAGGTGGAAGTTGGGGTGGCAGTAAGCAGGAGTCCTCAGCTGAGCCTACAGGCTGGGAAGAGCCCTCTCCACCTTCAATCCGACGTAAGATGGAGATAGATGATGGAACCTCAGCTTGGGGTGACCCTGGTTCCTACAACAAGGCAGTCAACCTGTGGGACAGGAACAATCCAGGAATGTCCCAGGCTAAAGTTACCACTGGAGGCAATAATCCCCCAGGCCCCAACAACAACCATCCCCACTCTCACAATCACCCCTATCATGGGCCGCCTGCACCTTTACAGAACCACAGCCAAAACTCCCAAAACCCAGGGCCCACCAGTGGGCCCATGGATCCTGTTGTGCAACACCAGCCAGGGCCATCTCACAACAGGGGCCCCCTGATAGCCCAAGGTAAGACAACATAATGCTCTGATATTGTAATGTGTAATAAAGCCACATGCCAATTCCAGTTTCATTGGCTTATAGTGTACAAAGAAATTACAATGCCAATATTCACATTTTAAACATGGTTAATGTTCAGATTGTCAAAATGTAACTCAGTTTTAATTATATTAGTTAAATTTTTAGCTGTTTCTCTTTTGTTTTTCAACAAGTAAAGGTGTCAAATATGAAAGCTGGTTAGGTTGTTAGCACCGTGCACTGTTAAGCTCCAAGCTGTTGATCCACTTAAAGGTAAAATCTTGACCTAGTTTGCCCTCTTTGGATTTACATCTAATCGACTATCCAAATGAGTTGAGCAGTGCCAGCCCTGTCCTTCCATGAGGCTCCTCACATTTCACAACACCAGGCGCGTCTGTGTGGGTCACCCTGGAAACCTCACATGGGTACCCAAAGGAAGCACAAGAATGCTGTTTACAAAGTGCCTCGTGAAAATAGCGATTCACCACAAGCAGTTTGAGAAGGATCGGAAATGTGTGATTATATGGGAGCCACCATCTGTCAGTAGTTGAAGGGAGGAGGTGGAGCAAGCCCCCAAGAAGTGAGAGGGTTCAGACGCCCCCTGCTGTCCCTCACCTGACCCTGCATGCTGACTCCACATTGACATTTGCTGGCTGTTGTACATGAAGTGGGTTAAAACAAATAAGGATAAGGTAGAAAGTGGTAAAAAAAAAAACAAAAAAAAAAACAAGGACCTTATGAAGTTTGTCCCGATACTCCATGTTTAGATCAGTACTTATCAGTACTCTGTCATACAAGAAGGTTGAATTTTATGATATAATTTTGGAGCAGCCTTTAGGACTTGACCTCTCCCTGGAGAGAGAGCTAAGCTGAGCCTGGCACCACAGCAGGCCCAGAGACAGCACTGTCTCTCTCTTGCCAAAAGAGACCAGGCTGCGCCAAATCTTAAATGGGCATCTCCTCCCTCTGTCAGCCATCCTGCTAAGCCAAGCCCAGGTCTCTGTGTCCCTGCACGACTGGCATTTCACACTCCAAAACAGAAGGATAAATGTGGTGACAGTGATTACCAGAGGCACAGTTAGACTTGAACCTCAGTTTACGTCAACAAATAAGAACCAACTAATCAGACGTGAGATAGCCTGAGTGTCTACAAGTTAGTGACTTATTTAGCAAAAATCACAGTAAGGGAGACTCTCTTTCTGAAATTAATTTTAAATTAAAGTGAGCATCAGCATCAAACACCCTTAAGGACAAATTTTGCTAACATGAGCCAGCACAAACAGCTTGACCCAATGATTCATACTTTGCCATTTAGATTTGCATAGCTAGTAAGTTCAACACACAACTTACGAAGCACTATAACATCAGAATGTGAAATGGTATGTGGAAATGTGTCAGTTTTCCTGATATTTCTAGTAAATGTAGTCAATAAACATTTGAAAAAATAGCCAGATTTGTTTCGCTTACTGTAAGTTATCTGATTATTTTATGTTTTCATAATATTGCTTCTGCCTTCTTATGAGAAAATGAGTGACATGAGACACAATGCCAGAAATCAAATAAACTTATGATTGTATTCCAAAGCATCAAAATCATGAGTTTTTTTTTTTTTTTTTTTTAAGATATTGGTTTATGTACAATAAAGTTTTTTTTTAACAGGCCATTTTTCTTGTGTGTCCTCAAGGTTGGGGAGACTTACCCAGCTCCCACACAAAATCAGAGAGCTCTTGGGGGGAACCTGCACCCTCTCCGGTCAGTGTGGATAATGGGACATCTGCCTGGGGCAAACCAAGTGGGAGCTGTGGAGGCTGGGGAGACGGTAACCCGGACAGCTATGGCAGAGGCAACCCGACGATGACAACTGCATCCTGCAAACCTGGTAAAAAGCTTAACCCTATGTTTATGTTATGAGTTAGTCTTTACCAAGTGTGTGTACCTTTGAGGAGTAATGACAATACATGGGTGCTCCATTGATGAAAAAAATTCAATAATTCTCTCCTGACAAGTCAAGTCAAGGACATCAATATGGCACAAGGAAAGTGCTGGAGATTTCACACAGAAATCCACACTGACCCCTAGTGGCTGTCTCATATTTCAGAGTTAAATTTTTTTTGTTGCTTTCATTTTCTTTCCTCAAAGAGTCCTTAAGGTTATGTTTTAAAACTGAAAGTATTTTTATTCTTGTATTTAAAAACTGAAAGTTTTTTAAAAAAATCAGACAAGAGGACAACCACCTGCTTGATACCTAACTTGAAATTGAACCAGTTAGATGCAAATTGACAGTGACATTTAAAGGGTAACTTTTTCCAAAATAAAACCTCTAATACAGTTGAGGTTCTATTACTGTTATATGGTGTTAGTTTACTAGTAGTTAGTTTATTAGAAGCATGTACTTTAAACATTTATTTTAATAAATAGCATCATCATTTATTACATAAGATATGTGTCAAATTAAATCTACGTATTTGTCCTTTAACACTGCTTGGTGTACATCTTCTCTTGTGTGTTTTTCAGCCCCCAAACCTATGCAAGACGGATGGGGAGGTGGAGGTGAGGAGCTGAGCCAGTGGGATGCTGAGGAGGGAGACATGTGGAACAGCACTGCCTCCCAAGAGAGCAACTCCTCCTGTAACTCTTGGGGCAATGCATCTAAAAAGGGCCCACAGAAGGTATGTGAAGCAGGGCGAATTACACATTGAGTGGTCCTTGGCAAACAATTTGATATTGCATTTTCATAATGAAATATTATTGAGTTACTGTGGTCGTAATGAATTTCCATCACCATATCCCCCAGGGGAAGGTCCCAGGGAAGCAGGAAGATGCCTGGATGATGAATCGTCTCATCAAACAGCTGACAGACATGGGCTTCCCTGTGAGTTGAATTGACACTACACTGCTGCACTGCTGTCAATCAATTCTTGGAACAAACACTTGGATTTTTTTTTATTAATCACTGAACCTTTCTGGTTTGTTCTGTAGAGGGATCCAGCAGAGGAGGCTCTGAAGAGCAACAACATGAACTTGGACCAGGCCATGAGTGCCCTGCTGGAGAAGAAGACAGAGCTGGACAAGCGGGGGATGGGGATAGCCGGCCACGACTACAACAACGGGCTCATCAACAAGCCCATGAGCTGCCCTCGGCCTCCGCTTCTTTCCAAAGACCCCTCAGCAGACCCCCGCTTGCCCTTCATGGATAAGGTGAGCCAGTCACTTATCAATTTACATAAAAACATACTGTGCATGAAATAGTTTTGAATTTTGATGCTGGATAGCAGCATATGAGGTGTTATTGAATGGACTCCTGGGGAACATTATTTGATAAAGAGTGGCTCCATGTTAAATGTAAGGTAGTACGTTGTAGCAATATACCACCAATCTAATGAGACACCCTAAGTTTTTCCCATCTTCCCAAATTATCTTTACAATTTTGTTGTCTAGGAAAGGAGTGTTTGTTGAAAATGGCAGAATGTCTAAACCTTTATTCCACCCCCTGCCCCTCTGCACATTGCAAAATGGTTTTGGGTGTCATATATTTTATTATAATTGCATTAGATCACTAACATTCATTTTGAAATACCCATAATCTAAACTGGTCCATTGCAACTTCAATTAAAAATATTTAAGACATTTCAAAGTCGTGAATGTAGATAATTGATTTAGAGACTTTTTAAGGACTTGCGGGAACTCTGTGGCCTTGTCAAAACCACTGTGGTGAAACCGATGCAAGGAAACTGAATCATCACACAACCACTTCTTGTGATCAATCTAGCCAGTGTTTTACTGAGGCAGAAGTTGACTGGCTCTTTCTTTCCACTCTTCCTTTGTCTAGCAGATGCAGAGTGGAATGTTTGGCGGTGGTGGAGCAGCACAAGCCCGGACCATGCAGCAGCCGCAGCCGCCTCCTCAGCCGCCAGTGCCGCCTCTCAGCTCCTCTCAGCCTAGTCTACGTGCTCAAGTGCCTCAGTTTCTCTCCCCTCAGGTATACACACACAAGCACACACATTCAGACACACACATGTGACCTCATTTTTTACTTAATGTATAAACAGATAAGTAGGCAAAGAGTTTTAATGTATGCAGTGATAAATATTCCACATTCAGATCACAGTCTTTAAAAACTTCTCTGATAACAAGTTCCCATTTATTATGTATCAGTTTAAGTCTCTTTGAACTTTATACACCAATCACAAACACATGTTTTCCTTTACATTTTAATTTTGTTAAAACCTTGTGTTTTTAATGTTGGCCCACAGGTTCAAGCACAGCTCTTACAGTTTGCAGCAAAAAACATTGGTCTGAATCCTGCACTTTTAACCTCACCAATAAACCCTCAACATATGACCCTTCTGAATCAACTTTACCAGCTGCAACTGGTGAGTCTTATTAGACTGAACAGTTATAATTTCTTGGAGTGGAGTGTACATGGTACATATCTTTGACCACAAACCCACAAAGAGCCCTGAATGCATTAAGAGCATTTTTAATAGAACTGTAATTTTTACTTTCATGTTTTCAGTACGTGTGCCATTGTTATTATTTTATTCTTTAGGATACTATTGAGTTATAACTGGGGGTACGGACACACTGACATCTTTTTACATTGAAACCGAGCTTATTTCTGATCCACAGGCATACCAGCGTTTACAAATTCAGCAGCAGATGTTGCAGGCGCAGCGCAATGTTTCTGGCCCCATTCGACAACAAGAGCAGCAAGTAAGTTTCCCTCTTAACGTTCAGTTTTCTTTCTTGATCACCGAAATATAACAATGGTATAAAAACAGTTTATTTCAGTTGTTTGAAGCAACACCTGCAAAGTATAGATCCTAAACTTGTCTCCATTGTGATGTCATCCCAGGTTGCACGTACAATCAATAACATGCAGCAGCAGATCCAACAGCACCAGCGTCAGCTGGCCCAGGCCCTGCTGATGAAGCAGCAGCAACAGCAGCCACCTCCCTCCCACTCGGGCTTGCATCCTGGTGGGGCCAAATCCACCCTGGATTCATTTCCAGGTCACCCCCATGCTCCAGGCCTCCCTGACCTGCAGACCAAAGAGCCGCAGTCATCTCCTAACACCTACAGCCACTACTCTCTCTGTGAGTAGCGTCAACCTTGCTCTTTGAATGACAAATAGATAATGCTGCACTGCTAGTTGTGGTCATGTGTAGTAACATCTCACTGTTGTGTCATTCTCTTCAGCTGGACTGAATCCAAACATGAATGTAAACTGCATGGAGGTGGGAGGTCTGTCTATGAAGGAACCTCCTCAGCCCCAATCGCGCCTATCACAGTGGACGCACCCAAACTCCATTGAAAGCCTCTCTGGTAGCTCCTCTCCTCTAGAGCCCAGCCTGGGCAAGCATGGTGAGAAAGGAAAGGGAATCCTGGGTAATTAAAGATTACATGTTTCATTCTGATGTCAAGTTTGTATTTATAATAACAGGCTCTTTATCCTAATAAACCAAAATAACACCATATTTTTTTAAATAATATACTGTATATATATTTCTTCATAATAAGAAGAATATCAAACTGTTGGATGGAAATAGTGTGAACAAACAAAGCAAGTTTAACATATACACTGTCTTTATTTTTTCAATGGAGAAAAAAATCCAAAATATTTCTCACATTAATTTATATTTTATATATATATATGTATTATCTCTTAATTATTTGTTTGCCTTTCTCAGGTTCCAATTTGGGCCCCCCTGGTAAGCCCCCTCAGCTGGAGGACTCTTACAGTCCCTACAACCTGATGTCCAGCTCAGAGTCTCCTACCAGCCCCCTGGTCCCCCCAGACAGCTGGGGACAGGGCAAGAGCAGCAGTGACAAGATGGCCAATGGGACCAATATCAACTGGCCACCAGGTTAGATGACTGTCAACCTTTTTGTTTCATCTAGTTAGCCATGTTGGCAGCTACTTGTGCAGTAATTTCTTCAGCTGTGTTCCTTACTCCCAGTCAATAACAGTATTATTGTTTTGATTAGTCAGAAATAGCAAAACATCAAAGTAAACACGAAGTTGAAAACAAAAGTCAAAGAATAACCACAATGCAGCAAATCAGGATACTGGCAAAACTTTGCGCTGTGAAACATTTTGCATCACATTTCCATTCCTAGAAAATGGGTTATAATGACACATAATTACATCCTGATTGTAATACAAAAACATTTGCCAACCTTTTAATTTTGATTCCCAGAGTTCTGCCCTGGTGTGCCCTGGAAGGGCCTCCAGAATATCGACCCTGAGACTGACCCCAACGTGACCCCCGGCAGTGTCCCTAGTGGGCCCACCATCAACACCAACATCCAAGATGTCAACCGCTACCTGCTGCGGGACAGGAGTGGAGGTGAGAACAGGATCAATATGATTTAGAGAATTAAGTGTCTTTGATAGTGTTCTTTGTAAGATTGTAAGTTTTTTTGTATTGGTCCATGTCACAGTACAGCAAAATGAAGTATGTCCAAACAAAGTTTTGGAAATATTTTTCACTCACAATTTTCTAAAGAAGTTTAATAAAAGAAACTGTGTCCCTGTGTATCCCAATTCCACTAAAATTGTCTGAGAGTATCGTGCATCAGCTGCCACCAGGGAGAGCCTGCTTCTTATTCTTTTGTTCTTCATTTTCCTACTTTTAACTACCTCTATAATCACTTGTCATTTACCAGTTTATACTTTTCTCTTCTTAATGAGCTTACTATCATCATTTGTTCTGCATTTTTCCTTTACTCCATTTTCTCTCTCTGCTATTTTTTTCTTATTTGTTTGTGTCTGTCTATTTGTTTGTGTTGCTGGCATCGGCTTAGGCTCCTCTCCCACCTCATCTCAGAACGAGGCTCTGCCTCCCTCCACTGATTGGCCAGTCAGTGCCTACACTAGCTCATTCAGTCTGTCATCCCCGGAGACAGACGATGCAGGTACATGGTTTATCCATAAACCCCACCCCACCCCACATTGCAGTGGCTCAATCGCTGCAAATCAACATTATCCTCTTCCTCCTGTTACCGTAACACCCAGAGTTTCAACCATTCACTGGAGAACCACCTCTCTTTCATTCACGTCACTGCTCCTGATTAAATATGACCTTCATCTGAGATCTCTCCCTGTCAACTTTGCCTCTCATGCAGTGCATATTTCCTCCGTGGTGTTACTGTTTCTCCTTCTTTCTTGTGTGTGGCATGAGAAGTGTGAGACAGAAGAGGGTGTAGCCCCCTGTTTTTTCTTGATGTACTGTAACTGTTGGATCTGTTTGAGTGAAGTAAAGTCTGTTGTTGTCGAACTATTTTGAAGAACAGTAAAAACTTGTTAAATGTTTAGTTATGTCATAACTATGCAGTGAAAGGGATTTATTTATCATTGCTGTATTTACATTTAACTTTGTTCTTTTTTATACAACTTTGGTCAAAAATTCTATTGAGATATTTGAGCACTCATTTTGCTCTGCAGGACTCCCTCCTTTGGGAGCAGCTGTGTTTCGGTCACTTGGTTCTGCAGGCCAACATTTCCCTCCATCTTTTCCATCCAGGTAAACTGTCAGAGATGAAATCTACTTGGTCTCCAGGCCCCATTTCTCACAGCCAGGCCTCTCTGTCCCACGAGCTGTGGAAGGTCCCCCAGGGCCCCCGGAGCAGCACCACAGCCCCTTCCCGCCCCCCACCTGGCCTCACCAACACCAAGCCTTCCTCCACCTGGGGGGGCAACTCCCTGGGTCTGGCCCAGGGCTGGAGCAGCTCTTACACCTCAGGTGTGTCTTGTTGCGAAATCTTTAGAGAGCCACACACTGAGATATTTATGCTTCCCTCCTTAATTGCTTCATCTGCAACAGTGATCTTCAGCAGCTGATAGGGACCAATCTTATAATTAAAACAGGCACATTATTAATCTAAGAATCTAACTATGCTCCATCATCAAAGGTACTTTTGAACCTTTTCACAAACTTTTTGTATGTAGATAAAGAAGATAACAAAAGTAGTCAGGTCAATTGTCATTTTTGTCGAAATCCCAGATTAATTAATTTTATTATTATCTCTTATTATCACAAGAAATAGCTTCAAACAACCTAGGTGAGCGGAAAAAAATCAATAAGAGCCATATGCTCTGAATTGGGAGTGCCTATAATAATTATAATATTTCCATAATAATTCTTGTAGTAGTGAGTGAATAGATTTAACATTTTTTTCAGCGGTCTGAAAGTCAGATAGATGTAGGCATGGTGTGTCTGTGAGTATGGTCATGGAATCTACAGTACGAGCATATTCGAAGAGCAAGCAGCACTTTGATGTGGCATACAACCACAAGCCAGTTTTGAAGGCAGAGTGTAGGCACGGTTGCCTACACCTCAGGGTGTTCTTACTGTGGTTGAACAAGTGTCAACTGACACTGGGTGGTTTTTCTTTCCTCGTAGTAGAAATCGACAACACCCAATCAGTTTTAGTAACCTTTTTGTGTCTTAATACACAGCAGGTACCACATGGAGTACAGACAGCTCCACCAGAACCAGTAGCTGGCTGGTTCTGAGGAACCTCACTCCACAGGTAATGGTTTACAATCAGATGCTCTCTCTTATCCTTTCAGTATTTAGGACTCAGAGAATCAACTGTATCTGTCCACTTACTCTTTCTGTGGGCTTCATCCTTGTTTTTTAGATTGATGGTTCAACTCTGCGTACACTGTGCATGCAGCACGGCCCCCTCATCACATTCCACCTCAACCTGACACAGGGCAACGCTGTGGTGCGCTACAGCTCCAAGGATGAAGCTGCCAAGGCTCAGAAGTCCCTGCACATGTATGTCTATTAATGCATTGCTTCAAAGTGGAGTTTTAGGAGTGTTAACCATTACTCATCTACATTTTCCCTCTCATCTCTTGTCTAGGTGTGTGCTCGGGAACACCACCATCCTGGCAGAGTTTGCCGGGGAGGAGGAAGTGAACCGCTTCTTTGCACAGGGCCAGTCGCTCGGCGGAACAACCAGCTGGCAGGCCACTCCAGGCACCAATCAGACAAGGATGGGTGGAACCGGGTCCGGAGCCTCTCATCCCATCGGTCACTCACCCCACTGGAACAACAACAATGGCAGCAGCAGTAGCAGTGGCCTGGGAGCAGGCGGAGCAAAGACGGGCGGGGAGTTGCTTTGGGGTGGCGTACAGCAGTATTCTAGCCTGTGGGGACCCCCGAGTGGAGAGGAGGGACGGGTCATGGGGAGTCCCACCCCAATCAATACGCTGCTGCCTGGGGACCTGCTGAGTGGGGAGTCCATGTAGGACAGAAGAGCCCAGGACGAATTGATCACCAACAGGAGCAAAAACCTTTCAAATCAATGTGGAGATAATCAGTGTGGGTGTAACGGTGAAAAGGAGAGACGAGAGGAGGACGAGGCTACATCCTTGCTGCTCACCCTCGTCAACCTCCTCTACTCCTTTTGTTTTTAATGACATTTCAGTTGCAGTTATTTTGTGAATCTCAGCGAGAGATTTTGGTCACAGTGTTCAGCTTTTTCTTTTGGAGACACAGGAAGAAGTCTTTCATTCAACAAAGAACTTTTTACAGAGATGAACGTTTGAGAACTCGCAGTGTGAAACATGTACTTTAGTCAAACTGACACAATGACGAGCTGCCATCTTCTTTAAACTTGCGTAATCCCTCTCTGCCTTTTGAGGCAATCATACTGCACCTCAGAGATCCATGAAAAAGGCATCATTCCCAAAGTAAAACCCTTCAATCAGAGTGGTTGTCGAACTTTCAGCTGGTCCAGACTCGACATTTGTTTCTCTCAGCACTAATATTAGCCTTAACCTCTTTCCTGCCCTGCTATCCTCACTCACTCTGTACTTGGTGAAGAAGCATACGGACACTTGCACACCCTTATTTCTGAGCCAGTGAAACCTGAGTGGAGAGTACATGCTGCTGCTGCTTAACATAAGCAACCACAGCTCACAACTTCAGTGCATTTTTGCAAGCAGATTGAGTTCCTCAGTTCGCTCAAAGGGAATGATGCAACTCTGTTCGCCTTGTTCAAGCCATTTATTTTTGTAGTGTTTATTATTTTCTTTTTCTTCTGGAACCATTGCAAACAAAGCTAAGAAATGAAATTATTCAAATGTGTCTGTCAATCTTACCTGGTGGCGGGGATAGTTTTGGGGGTTGTCGCATGTACAGTTACGGACGTGACAGACGACAAAATGAACCACTGCTATTACTATGGAACTGTAAAGAAAAAACACTTCAATGCACCTCAACTCCTCTGCGGGCAACCTGCAGTTTGGTCTCAGTCTTTGACCCTCTCACTGATGTAGTGGAAAACCTCAAGTCGTAAATGTTTCCTAACCGTCTGTATTCAACGACCCCCACCACCCCCACCCCCACCCACTCCACCCGCAAAACACCATTTCAAGTGACGTGCAATATAAGCCACAGACTCTACCGTCCAAGCACCCTACCATGGCCTCTCTCAGAAAGAGAAGAGACTACAAGGAATGATTGAACTGCAAAAACTGTATCTGCCCCCACAACCCCAACCCTACCCACAAACTGCCACTACTACCCTTCAACCCCTCCCAAGAGTGTGTGAGCTCAGGAGAGTAGCAAGCTGGTCTTCAACCATCTTCAACCACAAGGACATACACACAAAGCACTTCTTCAACCAGCTCACTCTCCACACTTATGCCAGTGACTAGTTTTGGGAGAGAGGGAGAGACAGGTGTGTGTGTGTGTGCGTGTGTGTGTGTATGTGTGCGTGTGTGTGTGTGCGCGTGTGTGTGTGTGTGGAGGGGGGGGGGGGGGGGGGGGTATGAGTGCTTGATGAGAAGGCATCAAACCAAAATGAGAGGAGCCTGTTTCCCTTTTTGCCCAGAAGACCACATGACCCATGACCTTTTTTTTTTTTTCTTCTTTTGGCCCCAAATTTGCATCAGTAGAAGAGTATGAAGCAAAGATTTTGTGAATAGGTGGTCTATCATAGCACTTAGCAAGAGCATCGCAGCTCGTCGTACCCTCAATGCCAACGAATAGAAGAAAGGAGAAGCAACACTGGCAAATAAAAACTGAAAAACAAAGACAAAAAAGCAATCTGCTTAGTGGCTTCTCTGTATACTTATTTTTTAACTTAATATGGATGTGAAGATTTTTTTTTTTTTTTTTTTTTTTAAATTAAAATGGAAGTGAAAATTTTTTTTTTTTTTTTTTTTTCAATCCTTCTTCCCTCAAGTCAGTGGGACCAAGAAGGATTTCAAACATGGTAGCAAAGTGAAGGGAAATACAAAGAAAGAACTAACTCAACTGATGATGGGTGCAGTAGGGAAAGACCCCAAAGCACTCATCCTCACCCTCTTTATCAAAGTAAATATCACTGTTACATTGCATACTTTGAAATCTTTAGCCTTGGTGTCTGGAAAGCGCTCGACGTTTTTATGTTCTACTGGCTCCAGCAGGGAGGATCACCATCTCTTTCATCCTTTTTTTTTTTCCCTCTTCTTTCTATCTATTGGAGGCCCTGCCAACCTGTGTGATAGTGTGGCCACTGAGTGCCTGCCTGCTGCAGAGCGCAGTGCTCTGCGGCAGCCCTCACCCCTCCCTCCCTCTCGCTCGCTGCCTCCCTGCGGATCCCTACAGACTGGCTTCCCTCGTCTTACTCCCACACCCACCCCCCTGCCCCCTCACCGGGCCTCCAGGCCAAGAGCAGCTCTTTCAGAACTGGCCCACATGTATTAAATTTACTACTACTGCTGTGCCAGAGTCTGTCCTCAGCAACCTCCACTTCCAGTCTCTCTCTGTCTCTCTCCTGCAAGGATCACTTTAGCCAGAGATGGAGGCGTTTGATGTGTTTGTTTGTTTTTTTTCTTGGTTTCACTTATGGAATTGCCAGTGTGCATTTTTATTTTATTATTGTAAGAAGTTTGCTGATATTGTTGCTGTTATCATTGATGATATAGTTAATGATTGTTTTCTGATGATGATTTCATGGCTTTTTAACATTGGTCTTTATGCAGTGTTCAGCTTCTCTCCTGCCCCTCCCACTGCCTTAGAGGCAGGACCAGTGTGTAGTTTAGAGGTACGCCTCAGCCGTGCAGCAAGGCCATACAAAACACTGCAGATCTCAGTAGAAAAGCAAGGTCGGGGCGGTCTTTATGTTGGAGTCAGACAGGGGGTTTGAAGAGTCCAATCAAGTGGGAAAGGTTGTGTAGTCAAAGGTTCTCTCCAGGATGGTGAGCCGACTTCCTCCGTCCATCCTGGGGCACCAAACCTCTACTCTATGTTGTCTCATAACACACACTTTCTATAATGTTGATGCGCCTCACTCACACTGGTGCTTTATGTTTAACTCTGGGAGCACTCAGTTACGCTTAGAACCACCTCAACTGATAACAGCCTTCCATTTCTATGCAAAGACAAGGAGGTGTTCGTTCACAGCCATCTAGAAAATCACAGCCATCGCCCACATCTGCCAATCTTCACTTAATCTATCAACCTTTACTACCAGGCAGCTTCCCTTGAAACCCCCCCTCGATAAAGTGCAGGGGACACTGAAAGAGTCTTTCTTCAAGGGTTTGGTCTCCCACTGTGTGGACAGAGCTACTAGATGACACTAAATGACCTGCTGGAGGCACTAGTCGTTGGCAAACAGAGTCATTTCTTCAGTCTTGTGCCAACTGATCTTTCCAATATCTACTTCCACTTTGCCATATCCTAATTTATCTTTAGCGTGATGAGACTTCAGTTCCTTTTATTGCTGCAGGGGCGTACACCGCAAGCTCCAGCTGTAGGAGGCTTGAGGAGTAGAAGGGCAGGACAGATGAATGGTGCTGGTCTTTCACCAACAGGAGACTGGAAATTTAGTGGAGAATCAGGCTGCAGGAGGAGGAGGACGGGGTGGGGTGGTCCCTGTAAGTGTCTGTGCACTGTTTATGGGTCACATCGGGTACATCTCTTTAAAAACCAAAAACATTATCTTTTTCTTTATCATCAAGGTTTTTCGCAAAAACTAGAAACTACAAAAAAAAAAAAAAAAAGGTCTGTTTCAGCTGTGCACTTTGAGGCTGAGATGTCTGTGTTCTGTGTCTCTGCAAGCTGCCGCCTTCTCACCCCGTCAAGGCTCATTCTCTGGGCCACATCTGGGGAAGCTGTATCCAGGAGGTTCGTTTCGGATCTCCAACCGGAAGGTCACGCCAGCCGAAATATATAACAGGTCTTTTCTGCACATCTGGCTTTAGGGTCAGGGTCCAAGCAGGGACCCAACGTATCAGCAGAAACAGGGACAGACCTCAAGTTCGGTACCAAGTCTTAAAACTTAGGGGATACGCCCTCTTCCAGAGTTGCTTAAGACTCATGTCATTCAACAAAACAATCACTATTGCCTGTGTTGTTTGTTTGTGTGTTTGTTTGTTCCTGAAAACCTGCATTTACTCCACACTGGACTTGAATCAAGGAACTTCCGTTGAATTGGGGAGTTGAATGTGGAGTGGGGGGATGGGTGACTGGGATGGAGGTCGAGTCTCAGATGTGCCCTGGATTTCTTGGCGCAGCACCAGCACTGAGAGTCCCGCCCCCTCCCACACCCATCGCCTGCACCCTTATCTACCTGTCTAGTGTTGGAAATCGGATGCTCTCCCTTTTTTTTAAAAGTCACATCGACTCAAAGGCAACTGGAGCTCGAGCAAAATATGTTTCTCAGTCATGGATCAGACAAGGGTTCTGGGGCAGGGGCCTCAAAAACATTTAAATTAGAAAATCTCTTTAAAAAAAAAAACAAAAAAAAAAAAAACAAAGGCCTGGGTTGAATATGCACATGCTAGTTCATATACGGTATACAACCAAGAGTATATAATGGGTGTATGTGTGTATATGGCTAGATTTCTCTGTTTTCCACTTAGCCCAAGCCCTTTCCCCTCCCCTGCCCTGGCTTCAGCCCTTACCCTGTGTATCCTCCTCAACATTGTATTTCCCAGAAAACAAGATCATAAACATATCAGAGTAATACAAAATAATGAAAACAAATACTTGAATCAAAAGAAGCGCCAATAATGTAATGTGAACACTTTTTGTAGTGGTTTTTTTGTCTCATTCATACACTTCAGAGATTTTTGATAACATCGGTTCAGAGTGAATCAAATTTGAAATACGAGTGTTGTTGAAAACAAAGATCGATCTAAAGGCAAATTTACATCTGTTGTATTTGAGTGTTTGCACAAGGCTGCTTGTACTGTATGTTGTATGAATGTTTAGTGCGTGAGGTGAAAATATGTATGAGAGCTCGTGATTACAGCGGAGGAATTTCCGCCTCGTGTTTCTTTTCAATTCAGTATACTTATGTTGTTGATTTTGTTTTGTTTTTTTTTTTTTTCTTTTTGCTTGTCAAAAATATATTCTGATGTTAATTGTTACTAGCCTCTAGCGTTGCACTGAGTGTCGGCCTCACCCCTCATCCAGCTAAATGAACAACATGATACAAGTACTGAGGGGAGACGGGGACAGTTCATGTGTAAATGTTTACTCAAGGACTAAAATAAGTGTGTTTTTAAAATGTAATGTTTATCTACCTTAGTGGCTTTCATTGTGGAATAATCCAAGAAAGTATGGATCATAATTGAGTATTGCACCATTTTTCGGACTATAAACCTAAAAAAAAAAAACCAAGAAAACTAAAAAAAAAAAAAAATCACATATGTATAAAAAATGCAGCAAAAAAAGTATTTTGCAGACCTGTGGCCATAGATTGGGGTAGAAGGACTTCAGCTCTCCCAAATCTGAGCAACGGAGAGAGTGAAGGACAAGACATCAGACTGAGCCTTGGCTTCTAGGGCTCACTTCAGAGGTGCCTACCTTTTTGGTTTGTTAGCTTTCGTTCTGTTTTCACTTATGTTCGTTTCACTCATGTTGTCATTCGTTTTCCTGCAAGGCCACTGACAGTTTACAAACACTTTGTTTTTTTCTGGAGTTCAAAAAAATCTGCAACACAAAGGAATTAAACCATGGGAATGTTGGAAAAAAGAAAAAAAGGACACATGCTTCCATTTTTTTTAAAGAAAAAAAAGTGCAACACAGAATGAAGATTTATTGTGCTACTTTCAGAACTCTGGGATTGAACAGTGTTGTCTTGTTCTGTTTAACCTTCTTTGTTCGGTGTTAATGTTGATTTCATGGACTATCTCAAGCCTGTATGTTTTATGTTGATTATATATATTTTCCTTTATAGAAAAGAAAAGAAAAGAAAAGAAAAAAAGACATAATTGCTCACTATCTTGCACACACGAAAAAGTGGATCTTGTCTCAGGAAGGCCAGGGTTCCAGAGTACCAACTCCACGCCATTTTAATGTACATTTTTATGATGAGTAAAAAGAAAAGGATGATTTAAAAGAAACAATTTTAAGCACTGAAAGTTATGGATTTCAGAAGAAGAGAAAATACCTTTTGTTTCTAAATCCGTAGCAGTTACATAATAACCAAATAATGGACTTTAAATGAAAATGGAGTGCTTTATATATAAATCTATATATAAAAATTGCTTTACATTTAAAAACAAAAAATGGTCAATGATTTTGATTGTTGAAAAAAAAAAAAAGAAAGACGGTGAATAACATGCAAAATGCTGTATGTTTGAATCTTTATTGTGTTTTCTTAATGAGGTCCCGTCCTGACTGAATCAGGAACATTGTGCATTAATCTTTCTTTCCTCTTTCTCTCTCTCTCTCTCTCTTTCATTCTCCCACAGCGGGTATTATTAATAGATAAATCAGACTTTTGTGGAACTTTTCACATTTTGGAGGATGTTTGTAAAACATGAGCTGGTTGTAAAGGATCATGAAACTATGCACAAGTGTTGTGGGTGTGGGGGGGCGGAAGATGGGGATTTTTTATGGCCTACTTCTTAAGTGGCTGATCTATTGCAGGGGTTTTTGGGATCCAATGTGTTTTTTGTTTTGTTCTTGTTTTGTTTTGTTAAGGGGGTGGAGGGAAGGGGGGTGGAGAGGTGAGTGATGTCGAGCCCTCTGCCTCCAGCTTCCTTCCCCTGATTCAGATTGACCTAGCGCTACATCGCCATGCTGTGTATTCCTAAAACCAATGAGCGTCTCACTCTTTAGCACTGTGGGATTCTAGCCTATCACCCTCAAGGGTTTTTTTTTTTCTCAGTTGTAAAGGTTTTTTGGAGGGTGGGGTGGGGTATGGGATTAGGGCTTTTTTGTTTGTTTGTTTTTTTGCCTTTTTTGTTTTTGAAATATTAATTAAAAATGTCTGTACTGAGATTTAATGAGAAGTCAGTGGCTTGTAATGTTTTATTTTTTTCTCTCTGTATATCTCTTTCTCCTCATAGAATGTGATTGTTAAATGACATGCACCGAAACAAATGTTTTCATGAACTATGGAGCTTCTTTCAAATATTAATAAAATAGCATTTTTTTTCTTGGCTGTTAAAAAAATGTGCCTTTTGATTATTTGGTGCTCCACTCTCTGCGTTTGCTCCACCACACAGATCTTTCTTGTTTCCTGGGCAAAGGTTCACCATCAGTGCAGCATGTGTGCTGCTCTGCAACTCTCAGATCATATTTTTGCAGCAGAGTCATTTCCTGTATGTGTTTTCTGCACCATTAGGTCGATGGCAAAAGTCACGTCAGGCTCTGAGGGCAAGCTGCCTGGGACAGGCGTAATAGTTGTCCTGTGGCTGTCGGATGTTGGGGTTAGCGTACACAGGGAAGTTGTCTTCCTCCAGGTGTGAG
Source organism: Seriola dumerili (assembly GCF_002260705.1). Lineage (NCBI taxonomy): Eukaryota > Metazoa > Chordata > Actinopteri > Carangiformes > Carangidae > Seriola > Seriola dumerili. Next base: position 978,651 of record NW_019174424.1, on the reverse strand, counting down.
GGGGCCTCATGGTTATTTTGGGGGATTCCTGCGCTCTGCTGCTTCCTGGTCATTTCCTCATAGATAGGAACAGGAGGCTGTGGTCTGTGATGACGCCTCGCCTTTACCTACAACACATTACATTGTCTTTCATTCATTATTCTTGGCTAGAATATGTTTATGTTCAGACTTCAGCACAATATTTTTGTATGTTTATGGACTCAAGCTCCAATATGTTTTTGCTACCTTCAACTTGGTGCTTTGGTATGGGGTTATATTTTTGAGCTGCTAATTTCAAAATACATAAAAACTTCTCTTCTGGAGGGCACTGCTTGGTCACTCAGCCAAACAAAAGGAAAAAAAAACAATTACAAACCTGGGGAAAATCTAAATGAATAAATGAATTTTTTTGGACAGGATGAAACAAATCCTGAACAGACGTCAGACTGAGACCTCTGTTCTAAATGACCCTAGATCTGACCACATGCACTGAACAACAGTCTTATGTCTTGGGATTTAAAAACTCAGTCAGTTGCAAACACTAAACAATACTGTGACGAGATTCCAAAATGTGCATTAAATACAGGAAACCACATACATTCACTGAAAACACTCAGCAGTGTCAACATAACCTCAGGCTTAGTGAAATATTCGATGAAGTGTAAATACTCACACATTTCTCTGCGGCCAGCCAGCCGAGTGTGAGCATAACAAGTCCTGCTGCTGCAAAGATGGTAAGGATCAGAGGGGGGTAGCTGGGCGAGCACTGGCATAGCCTCCCTGTACGACAAACACACACCAACACAGGTTCAAATCTGCACAGAGGTAGTTTGATTAAATTAAACTGCAGCAGAGTGTAATTATCATGAGATGTTTTAACCACATACCTGCTCCATCAACCAGCAAGAAAACCTTTTGAGCACTGAGGACGAGATCAGGGCTGAGCTCCTCTCCGTAGGTCAGTTCCCACATGTAGAGGCCTGTGTCACTGTGCTCTAAGTGGGATATGGTCACATTGACCTGCGGGGAGTCCAGTCCTCCACAGAGCTGCAGACGCCCCCTGTGTTCTGGGTTGACCCTGACTTCGCCATCCCCTGCAATGGAGAGCAGGGTGGTCTGGCTCTGGGAGCTGCGGTGGTACAGGTGGAGGCCCGTCGGGCAGCCGAGGTCCTGCTGAGGGGAGCAGGAGAGCTCCAGTGACTGGTTCTTTGTCAGACGCCTAAATATCACGTCTGCATGGGCTGGAAAAGAAAAAAATCAGTTTCAAGTTCTAGTAAAAGTTAGAATCCTACTTTGTAGATCCACTTTTTCCTCTCTAGTGGTGCCAGCGGGCTGAAAGTGTTGGTTAGTCAGATGTTTTGACTGCTGTTGGATGGATGGAGGTCAGCAGGTCAAAGTTTTTACTTATTCTGCGAATTGTTTCCACATCTACTGGATGGATTGATGCAAAATTCTGTAAACACGTTCATGGTCCCAAGAGGATGAATTGAATGATCTGACTTTTTCTCTAGCGCCGTCATCAGGTCGGAATTTCAGTTTGTTCAATACTTTGATTTATGACTAAATACTTTGTATTTAAGCTAAATTCTAGCAGTAAACAAGAATATTTACTGCTTAACATTTACAGCTATACAGCTTCACACTGCTAGCATGGATGTAACCGAAGCCACACAACTGTGGTCTGATGATCACCTCACAGTAAATTAAAACAAAAGGACAAATGTCCTTATCGTTTTTTAGTATTATAATAAATCAGTTGACATCAATTTGTTAGTGGTAAGTAAAATATGAATTTCTCTTACCTCCAAAGAGCTGAATGAAAATAAAGATGTTTGCCAAATTCATCTTCACAGCACTGCGATGCACCACAGCGAAGTCATAATGTACTCCTCCTATTTCCTTCAGCCCATGTGAGACTTTGTGGACACCCTTACTCTATTTATTGTTCTTCACTTCAAAGCAGGAAGACGACCTCAAAGCTACAACTGCAGTTTAAGTACTGTGGTTGGTCCTGTACACACTTAAGTTAGTAAGTTAAGTTAAACAAAGGTTAAAAATTAAACTCGCCTTCAGCGAGTATTTGTAAGTAATATAAACACTGTTCTAGCAATTCTTAAATTAAATTTTGTTTTGAGGGCTTTGTTGCACAGCTGTCTTCTGACTGATTTAACCATCAGATTATTATCTTATTGTGACTAAGAACACAATGCTGACTTTCATTCTGTGTCACCGGATATGTCAGAGACAGTCTGGTGGACAGTCAACAGTAGCAGACTGCGGTTTGATATATTGTCTAGTGTTTATAGTGTTGTATAGTGTCCTGTGACAGAACATAACAAGAATACAAGGATAGAAGATATGTATGTATGTTTATAATTAAGATAAGTTGAGGCACACAAACATGCTTACATCAGTGCATCAGTATATTCCCAAAATAAGATAAACATCTGTTTAGGTGACAAACGATGAGTTTTGTTTCTTAATTTGCTACAGTGAAAAACAAAGTCTACTTTTGGTTTTTGGTTTTTTTAGATACAGTTTTTAAACATATTGATGCAGCGCGGCACTTAGGTTTTACATTACATATAAATTTCCACAGAAACAAGCAATGGTTAGACTCATTCATATATACTATGAAATATGTGTAAATTTCTAAATGTGTATATCTAGGGAAATCCCCTTTGTGTCAGCCTTTTAACTGAAAGAGACTCTGGACCTAATTGTCAGCTGATTGGTAGGTAACTGGACTCAGGTGTGCAGTGTTGCTCTGACGAGGCTGCTTGTTTGCGTAAAGCCTCAAATGCTCCACTGCTCAGACTGCCTTGCTGCCTTGTGGGTCAGAGAAGAGCTTTTTGCAGCCTGAGCCTGTTTGCTGTTTTGAGAGACATTGATGGCGACCTTGGTTTTCGGGGTTAAACTCCTCGTCGTGCTCTTTCTGTCAGGAGTCTGTCTTCGATCATCTTCTGCGTTTCCACCAGCACAATACACACAACATGCTTTGTCTGAAAGACCTCAGCTCGCACAGCTCGAGAGCTCCAAACACGCTGCACCTGAGCAACAGAAGGCCCCAGCTGAGGAACGGGAGCAGGTGAATACTGTCGGGGTGACCTGTCACCCAGACTCCATGGAGATTGTGATAAAAGCTGACATGTTTGGAGTTGGTGCTCCTGTTAACAGCTATGAGTTACGCCTTGGAGTGGAGCACAATGATTTCTGTAGGGCTACAGCGTCTTCAGGAGACGAGTATAGAATCATTGTTGGACTCATGGACTGCGGCACCAAACACTGGGTAATGGTGAATTTACTGTATTTCAGACAATACAATACATTACAGCTTCTGCTTCTAAAAATAAAAAAACTCTCATCCACAGATGACTGAGGACTCTCTGGTCTACACGAATCTCCTCATATACTCTCCTGTGGCCTCTACTGATGGGCTGATTCGAATGGATGAGGCTGTAGTTCCAATTGAGTGTTATTATGAAAGGTCAGTCTGCCTTCTTAAAGTTAATCTTTAAAGATTGGTGGGTAATGACTACTGATAAAATAAAAACTGTAAAATACTTGTTCTGTTTCCTTAGGAGGTACAGTTTGTCCAGTTCTTCACTCACACCTACCTGGATCCCCTTCATGTCTACTCAAGCTGCAGTGGAAACCTTGGAGTTCGACCTGAAAATTATGACAAGTGGGTCTCGGTCACTTCTCATCGTGTAGTTTGTTTTATTTACTCTTACTACGTCTTGATTTTTGTGCAGATGACTGGCAATATGAAAGAAGCTCTAACGTGTTTTACCTCGGTGAGCCCATCAGCATCGAGGCCTCTGTCAGAGTTGGACATCACATGGGCCTCCGGGTGTTTGTGAGCAGCTGTGTGGCTACACTTAGCCCAGACATATACTCTGTTCCCAGATATGTCTTTGTTGAAAATGGGTAAGTACTTAAAACATTTTGTAAGCTGCAACTTCATATTAATTGAAGGAGGAACTCCATAAATCAGTCTGTTTACAGGTCTACGGCCCACTACTGCATATCTGAGAAGTTTGGAAGAAAGCTTTTTGTGGTAGTGTCGGTTAAATCTGAAGACTGAAAGTTAGGAAATGAGAAATCTGGCAGTGTGGTGTTAGATGTGAACATAACAGATCTCTGTAATCCGCCCCACGCCTGTCTGAGGCTACCGGCTGAGAGCAGTAACCACAGAGTGAAGCTGAGAGGTTTTCAGGCTCTTGGCTGAAATGTCCCTGAGTTGTAAAACCTTAACTTTATGCCTTTTCTGGCTGTTTGTCAGTTCTGGCTGTGCTGCATTGTTTTGTTTTTGTGTGTACCCTTGACATGTGTACTGTAGTCTTGACTTATCCTTCATTTCATAGATGCTTGGTTGACTCCCAACTTCTTGGTTCAAAGTCCTACTTCTTATCCAGAACACAAGATGACAAGCTCCGCTTGGTCATCGATGCCTTTAGGTTTCATAATGAGGACAGAGGAGAGGTGAGTGGTGTTTTGTTTTTTTTTTTTTTTTTTTTTTTTTTTTGTTTTTTTTTTTTTTTTTAAATTATGATTGCAGTTTTTGCTTTTAACTTTTTTCTTTTTTTTTTTTTTTTTTTTTTTTTTTTTTTTTAATTTTTTTTTTTTTTTTTTTTTTTCTTTTTTTTTTTCTTCTTACAGCTCTACATCACATGTCACCTGACTGCTGTACCAGTTAATGATGCAGAGGCACCAAATAAGGCCTGCACTCTTGTAAATGGAAGGCAAGTGTTATCCAGTGTGAAATGTCAAATTACACTCAAACATGTGTGCTGAAAAATATCCATCTTTTTCAGATGGCGGTCAGCTGACGGCAATGACTACCTATGTGGATATTGTCAAAGCCAAAATGAAGTTGTGCCAACCCACAGTAAGCCCAGCAGTAGCCCTGGCAAGTTTGGCCCTCGTGGGTTTGGGAAGCCAGAACAACCTGAAGCCTTATGGAGAAGTGGACTGAAGACCAATACAGGTGAGATTTCTTAAAGAAACTAAACAGCTTATGATGAATTATCACCACTAGATGTCAGGCTTTACATAAGGCTTTGGACTTGTAGTAACTGTAAAAATGTATCATGTTAGTGTGGGAGCAGGAGGCAAGTGTGGGTCCAATGCTGGTCTTGCCAGCTAAACAGAAGAGTGGGCCTCTACCTGTGGAAGAGCTCCCTCCTGTTCTCAATAAAATCAGCAGACCTTCCCTCTACGGCAGCCAGTGGAGAAGTGGAATGAACAATAGAGTTGGTAAGTAAACCTCTAAAATCAGCACAAGTCACTTATCTTAGATTTTTGCTGTCTCATGATTTTGGCCTTTTTTTTTTTTTTTTTTTTTTTTTTTCCTCCTAAAATAAATCCTAGATCTGGAGAAGGGATTGCTTTCTGGTCCGTCTACACCTAACCTGGAGGAGGATGATGTCGAAAGTGAAACGGATCTAACAGGTAACGTGAGGAAAGACTTGACATCTTTAAATTTTCACTTCTGAGATGTAATGACTTGTTTCTCTCATTGCAGACAGAGATGAAGAAAAAGTTGCTGCACCGCTAGAAAAGGTGGCTCCTGATGTCACATTGAAATCAAAGTCTGCAGCACTGGACAAAAACACCACAGCAGCCCCCAGTGACATCAGCCCTGCCACTCAGGTTAAGCTGGATGTGACTTTACTGTCAAATGCAACTGCTACAGAATCTGACCTTTCAGAAACAAATGACCCAAAGAGATAATAAAATGACTTCAACTAAGCTTGTGTTTGATTTGACTGCACAGAAGACATGAACAGCAGTATATAAAGTTGTTGCTTCTCTGGTAGTTAAAGTTGATGCTGCAGTAGGGATGCAGAACACCAGTTGTCCCAAATTAATATATTCTAGATGTTGCATACCAATCATCATATATGCTTTTAGCTATTAATATAAATTAAACATTTTATACTAAATGATGCTCACTGTCCCAAAATCCACACAACTACATATGATTTAGCTGGTTAGTGTGTTCACACTGGGGGGGGGGGGCTCAAACTAGACAACATGTGTACTACTATGCTGTTGCTTCATTGAATAAATGGGAGAAGGTGCTAAAAGAATCTTTAAAACAAACTGGGGGGAGGCTCCAAATAAAGCTGGGAAAGTTATTAAAACTTTTTTTTTTTTTTTTTTTTTTTTTTTTTTCCCAAAAGTTTAACTTTAATTCCATGTCACAAGTGACAACTACACCAAAATCTAGAAGCACACTGACCCTAAAACAAATGAGAAACATGGCCCCCTGCAGGAGGACTGCTGTTCTTGTCATGGCTGCAATCTTGGTGGAGCTGACAGTGTTGTTCATGACTGATTTCAGAACTGGATTTTAAATTTTCGCTTGGTCTGAAGTATGAGTAGAGTTAATATGATTAGTCAGACCATACCACTATGATTGGCAGTAACAATTGAATGATTATCTTACAGCTACATGGGGTGTCTCAAACTGGGATTCAAAGTAATTTTCCATATGTAGGTTTCCAAAAAATCTGATCAAACATGAAATGTGGAATGGAAGTGGAAACTTTTTTACATCGTATACAGTCGAGAGTTGTTGGTTTGGTTCATATAGATCACAGCTGAACACAGCTGTTTTATGGGACATATCTCAAATACCAAATATACCAAAATGTGCTTTTTCAGTGGCCTCCAGAGTTTTGTGACAGAAAAAAAAGTTAGTTTGGGTAAATGCAGTGATTCAGAGATCATAGCATCCTGTGAGTGTGTGATCATAACTCTGTGCTACAGTTGCCTATAATCTGTTTCATTTTTCATATTTCCTGTATCCGTTTCCTTGCTGACATACACCAACCCTTTTTAAGGAAAATCAACAAAATCTTTAAAGTGAAAAAAATGTACCAGATATGACAACATTGCCGACAATAAGGTAAAATGGGGCAACAATTAGAGTAACAATCAATTTCAGTAGCTGTTAATTCCATAACAAATGAGCAGCTTCTTCCTACTCTGCCACAACATTTAATGAGTAAGTGCCTCCAGCTGTCCTCTCCAGGTGATTTGATTGGGCTGAACTGGGAAGTGTTTGAGGTGCTGGGAGGATTATCTGGAACCTTTGAATCTTCTGCATCTTATTTAAAATACTGCATCATTTCATCAGTATCTGTCTTCCTGACAGGGCTCAAGCAGGAGGTTGTTCTGTGCTTCACATTTCCAAAAAGTCTCCTGCTGTTATGAGAAAAGAGCACAATGGTGATCGCAGGTCAGGCAGCCTCTCTGGCGCTGCTGTTATTATTTGCTGTTGCCGATTCCATTCGAGTTTTAAAAGATGGACCCATGATTGATGCTGAAGGAAGGGAATTTAAATCTGCTGCAGTGAGAACTGATGCAGATGGCTCTGCTATTCGTGTACAATGCACAGAAGTGTCCATGATCATTGTGGTAAATGCTGACTTTTATAGAACGGGGCGTCTTGTTTCTGCTGGAGACCTTTTTCTGGGAGAAGCCAGGCATTCGGAGAGCAGTCAGTGCCGAGCTGTTGCTGTTAGTGACACTGAATATGTCATTGAAGCTGGACTGCAAAACTGTGGCTCCAATTTAAGTGTAAGTTGTTGATGCTTGTTCGTGCCGCAGTAATGGATTTGTCTGTGGCTGGTTCTGTGACAATCTTGATTTGCTGCTTTTCTGAAAGTTGTTTTTTTATGCTGTATAAAAATATTAATCTATAGATATCCGAGGATTCTGTGACCTACTCGAACAAGCTGATTTTCTCACCAGCTGCCAGTTACCATGGCATTACAAGGCTGACCCCTGCTGTAGTCCCTGTTTCCTGTCATTATAAAAGGTAAAATTTCATTGTTTTATACACTGAGGACATTTTTGCTATTTCATAATGGCTGACTTGTTAACTTTATGGAACAGGACACATTTTGTGAGCAGTAATTCTCAGCATCAGCCCCTGACCCTCTCCACTTCTGCACAGTATCCAACAGAGCAGTTCATTTTCTCCTTGAAGCTTATGACTGGTACGTGTGTGGACTCTAACAGCTGAGGCCCTTATGGCTTTTACTGATGAATATGCATGTAGTGATGTTGTCATCTACATGTAGATGACTGGACAAGTGAGATGCTCCCTAGTGTCTTCTACCTTGGAGACCTCCTGCACCTCGAGGCATCTTACACTGGTCCAGATGCAAGACAAAGACGACTCTTCATCGACAGCTGTGTGGCCACTCTGTCACCTGACGTAACATCAGTCCCCAGATATTACTTCATTGAAAACTATGGGTAAGAGCAGCTCAGTCTACATTATCAAATCATAAAATGGCCTTTTTTTCCATGAGGAAGTGTAATATAGTAGACCGTAAGTGAAGTACAGTTACAGGTGTGGCCCAAATGGCACATACACCTGGAACTGAACAACAGACCTTTGTCATCTGATCTGTCAGGTGTGTCACTGACGCAAAAGAGGGAGGATCAAACACACTGTTCAAACCCAGAACGAGGTCTGATTCGCTTCAACTGCAGCTTGATGCTTTCCTGTTTCACCTTGATCCAAGGAACTCAGTGAGCCACTTATAACCTGCATGATATTAAATGTTTGGAAATGCTACAAAGTTTTATAATGACATTTCAGTGATCTCATCTTTTTTTTTTTTAGATATTTATCACTTGCCAACTGAAAGTTACATCTGAAATGTGGAAGAGCAGCCCTATCAACAAGGCCTGTAATTACATACATTCAAGGTGATTTTTTTTAAATGTATTTTTTTTTCTTTATGTGTATTGTAGCAGAGGAACAACTCCTTACGTTACCATACAAAGCCTTTTACAAGTGTAATATGAACTTCATACTACTCTTGACTTTTAATCGAACATTTACAAAAACACATCGTCAAAACATGTTAAAATCCAGAAGACACATCTCAAGTCAAATTTTAAGTGTAAATATTTGCTTAAAGATGGAAGAATAGGTTTAATCCATCACAATATGTTATAAATCACACTAGGTACAACTTCAGAGACCAGAAAACTGCCTTAATCCCACTACATGCACATGTTTATATGATTAATCTGACTCACTGCAGGTAAAATGTGCAACTACAAAAACCAAACCTATGTTTTAATAAATGTAGGTAAATATTACTGGTTCACTGGAGTGGTGGGATGTGTTTTTTTGATTTTGATGGCCTTGCATTTAAGATCACACACCTGCACCAAACTGTGAGTCAGTGCATTGTTGTCAAAATTACAAATTAGTTGAATTAAGGGTTTTACAAAAACAATGTAAAGTACCCAAAGTAATTATCAATGAACCTAAAAACCAATTTATACCTAGATTAGCCATTATTTCTCTGCACACTTTAAATTGAGAGAAAACCTTGACAGACACAGAAACTATAACTTGTATGTTTAGTAATGAAAAGGTATGAGTGCGTACAACAACAGTACATGTGTAAGACAAAATATACTAAACTGAAGTATTCTCTTCAGATGGAAAGATGTGGATGGGAATGTTGGGGTGTGTCAGTGTTGTGACAGTATCTGTCACCAAAGATCAACCAAAGGTAAGTATGCTCTCTGAGCAGATGCAGATGAGATCAAAGTGTTTCATTAGTAGTACGATACCTTGTTTAAATGATCTGTTGGGTCTATGTGCAGAAGTGTCCAACTAATAATTGTAAAAAACATTTTGACTGTTTCAGATATGATGGTTTGTGGCACTGTGACTCTAGGCCCTTTGATGATTTTCCCCAACAAGTAAACCAAGAACACACATCTGGACAATAAACAAACTTTCAGAGCCTTATTTCACATTAAACATTAAAATTATGTAATGATTTAATTGCCCAGTTGTGAGTGGTATGATTTATGAATCATTGGAATTGTTTTAATAAGTTTCCTAGAACAATTATCATTACATCATTATCATTACACTATTTCAATAAGAGCAAGCATTTAAAAAAGTCTCCTTATGGCTGTTTACAAAACAGTTTTTTTCATTTTGTAGTCTGTGAATGAGCAGTGAGCAGAAAGGTGAAATTCTTAACCCAGTCCTCTTTGGACTGTGGGAGGAGGCTGGAGTACACAGAGAGAACCCATGCATAAATCATTGTATAGTAAGGCATAAAAACATCATAGTATAGTAAGGTATTAAAAAGTCATAATATGGTATATAATATAGTATGCATATAATATATATCCTCTTAGGTGACACATGTGGTAACATCACTCTTGATATTAATGACATATGTCCCTATATGTCATAAGTCATAGTATAGTAAGGCATAAAAAAAGTCATAGTGTAGTAAGTCATGAAAAAGCCATAAAGGATTGCCTTAATAAATGTGTTTGTGGTTAAGCAGTTGCAATGACAAAATGTCAGAGGGGGGGGGGGGAGAACATGTTGTACTTTGCTCAACACTGCAGCTACAAGACCAGGAAGTTGGGTGTTGAACACAGTCTGCCTACAAGATTACAATACAGTAAGTAGTACACGGTAAGTGCAATGAGTTATCTAAGATATGAAATCTCAAAAAAGTTTTTTGTGGCTTTGTTTGATTTATCTTATTTCATAAATAACCCTAAAACAAAAGAGCCCATTGTTGTTTTTCAAAGTGCAATGTTACATTACAGTAGATGTAGAGACTAAACCAAGCTGTGGACTTACGCAGATAAAACATCAATCCATGAGTGAATTTATTATCTAGTCGGTGGCAACAACTGGAAATTTGTCTTAGCCTGTAGCTTAAATGCAGTATTACATTATCTAACTTCTGTCACACTGGGTCTATTTAATGTGAAACCAGTTACAACTCAGAGACACACCCAAGTGAAAGATAAGATTTATGAAATAAGTTTACCCAAAGGTGGTTTCCATGGTTTGTGTGTCAAGTTTTTATTTTGGCTGCAAATATTTATCAAGAATTCAATAATTTGAGACAATTACATATGAGTCCGGAGAAACTGATGATTCAGGAAGAGACACACCCAGGTAAAATGGGTTTAGCTCAAAGGATTAAAAGCAATAGACCAGTACAGGGTGTAGTTTGCAGGGTGCAGAAATGTGTTGATGCTCTGGTTAGTCCAATTACATATTTTTTACTTACTTTTCCAAGTGTAAGCCTTGTGAAAATCAAGCAAATTAAACATTTTACATAGTGTTTTTTTCCCTTTCAACAGGAAATGATCCATTAAATTAGTTCAGCCAATTCAAATAAAATTCAAAGTGAATGTCTCGTCTGCTCTGAAACAGAAATCATAAAATTTCACACAAATGGTTAATATTTTATATGACTCTGAATAAACAGGGATGTAACCTGAAACTAGTCTGAGTGGCGGAGGAAGACAACCGCGAGGCTAGGTGTTTTTTTAACTTTATTAACAACACAACACCAAGCAGTCATTGCGTCACTGAACTAGCAAATTGCGAGACAGAAAAATGTCAAGGAAATGGTCCACAATCATTGGATGTCAGCAAGACAATATATCATTGCACAGCCTTCCTAAGGATAATAATTTTAGAGTCTGTTTAGCTCATTTCAGCACCGATTGACTATCGCCATTTGTATTTACTTGTGAGTTTTACCAAGTAACATTAACTGGCTACATTCAATGGTTGGTCAACCATTGAAGAAGAAGAGAGGCTCAGAAATGGACGCAAAATGCCCTGTACATGGTAGAGGGTTAGGGTTGACCCTAACCAGAGAGAAGAGTGAGAGAGAGGATGTGAAAACTATATGGAGATGGTTTTTATGCCTTCTCGCAGGCAACAGCCAGAATCTGAAGCAATATGTTTTTTGGTTGTCTGTCTGTCCATACATACACCCCTCCATCCAATTCTCGTGAACACAATATCTCAGTAATGGTGGTCAAAGGTCAAGGTCACATTGACCTCACAAAATGTGGGTTTGGCCTTGTTAACCCGATATCTCAGTAATGCCTTAGGGATTTTCGTCATTTTTTTTGCACAAATGTCCACTTGGACTCAAGGATAAACTGATTACATTTTGGTGGTCAAAGGTCAAGGTCGCAGTGACCGCACAAAACACAGTTTTGGCCTCTTGAATGTTGTATCTCAAGACCACCTTGAGGAAATTTGTTTAGATTTGGCAGCCTTAGCAGAGACTTGGTCTCAAAGATGAACTTATTAGATTTTGATGCACAGGTCAAAGTTAAAGGTCACAGTGATTCCACATTATTATGAGTGCAATTTATCAGGAATGCCTGGAGGGAATTTCACTACTTCTGGCACAGTGTGACCTCACAAAACATGTTTTTGGCCAAACTCACAAACTCATATGCTTATTATTATGCAATTAAACTCAAATGACTATGCGGATAAAATTAGGTGATAACATTTTATATCCAAAGGTCAAAGGTCAACTTCACTGTGACATCATAACGTTCTGCAAAAATACCTCTGGCCATTATTCAATGCTGTAACTCGGGAAGGGGCGATTGTGACCATGTTTCCTGCAGCTTGGCTGGTTGGCGGAGGCATACAACCACTTATTCTGGTTGGTACTTAAAACCACAAATATATCTTCCTATGGATATCAAAACTTCAAATAAAACACTGGAAAAGTGTAAAGTATGGGACCTAATTTGTTTACCAAACACTATATTAAAAAGTGACAATAATCTGTGCACTAACCTGTAACTTAATTTCCTCCTGCTACAGTAGCTTGACACCATGTGTGCATGACTTATAAATTCAATTAGATGAATTACAAATTTTCTCGTCACATTTGCAAGGTTCCATATATTAAAACCAATGAACCAAAATTATATAAATGCTTAAAATAGCACAACAATTATGTAAAATTAAAATGGCTTAAGAAATAAACATGGACTACATTGACAATTAACAAATTCTTAATTATGATTTTGAATACAAGTAACTTTCAAACACAAGAATGTTAAGAAGCAAAAGTGTGCTAACACTGCTTTGTCACCAACACAGAAAGGCTGATACACAATCAACAATGATGGAAGTGCTCTAGTTTTGTGCTGCAGATGGTAAGTGTGATTTGTATAGTATGTATGTATGTATGCACATGTTAATGATTCACAAAACAAAATTACAAGCTTTAACAAACATTAAAGCTTAGTTTTTTAACTATCCTTAGGAATATCCATAAAAATGGAAAGTAGATCCTCAGAGATGGGTGAGTATGAAATGTTGCGCTACATCAGTACATATAGGTTACAATACAGAATTAATTCTCTAAAAGCTGTCAAATAATGTTGATTTAACAAATTTACCAATGCTAATGCAGTGTCTTGTGTGTCAATGTAAATCTATCACAAAACATTTTTGTATAATGATGTTACTTACAACATACTGTAAGAGTATTTCAGTACTAATTATTATAACAAAACATTATACAAGACGATACTGTGATGGGATTAATTGTTTTGGACTGCACTTACAGGTACACTGAAATCTGCAACTTTTCTATTGTTTCTTCACACTTGTGAACCTAGATGGTCCTTTTTCCAGTTACAGCACATGTAGTTGAAATGTGGACCACATGGATATTACATATTAGATTGGGTGTTTAAAGAGTACACCCAGACACAGAATTCTACATGCACTACCATAAAGCAGTTCTCATGCTCTTATCCACACATTGTGCTCAACTACACATCACAGTGGCCGATGTCCCTTATACAACATAGTCATAAGTGCAACATACTTGAATATTTTAAACCATAGAGGTCAGTGCAGCTGCTGCACAATAAGAATAATTAACAGTACCAAACAAACACACACAAATCTCAGTAGCAGCTATCCATGCATTGCCAGATACCAATAATTGTGAAAATGCATCTTTTATACCTTTTTTTAATACAGTAATTTGCATTGACCCTTTAAACACAGACATAGTCCAAACACCTACTTTACAATACAAAACAACTTTTATGTCAGTATTATGTACCAACAGTCTACCACTGTGTGTTGCAACAGTATAACATCTTGAATACTTCATATACTGTGTAATTACAGATCTCCATCACAGTAAAACCGAAAAGATGCATTTAAGTGCTATTTTATGCCAGTTATTTTGTCATTTTGTTCCACAGAATGGCGTGAACTGTCCTATGACAGGTGGACAGAATCTCACGTGAGCTCCTGGTTGAGATACATTGGAATAAAAGAAATTTACATTAAAAAGCTGGAGGAGGAGGAGGTGACAGGACCAGTTCTCACAACTCTACGGAGTAAATTCCTCAGCACTACCATTGGAATGAAAAGTGGCCAAATTGAGCATCTGCTGAAGAAAAGAGATGAGCTCCTAAAGTCAGAAGAGCAGAAAATAAAAAATCGAAGTGGTTTGTGTGGTAAAGGTAGAGATGAAAAGAAAGAAAATATGTTTGTTTCAGGACAAGAACCCAAACTTTGTTCACAAGAACCTTGTGACAGAGTGGAGACAGGGAATATTCCCATAACATGTTGTGAAAACTCAACCTCTACAGACGAAGCATTGTCTTTCTGTGAATTTAAGAAATTTGATCAGTATGAAAAGGACTGCAGGTATGTAAAGCACAATGTGTTTCCACCAGAGACAGGAGTTGAAAACATGATTGTTCCATGTCATGAATATAAGTCCCTGGAGACTGCACACACACTAGACTCAACAAGGCTACAAACAAAAGTAGCATATGAGGTGTTAAGATTTGCATGTGCATGCATGAATATGAGAGCCAATGGGACAATTCATTTTGGCATAATGGATAAAGTCAGAGGTACTCACAAGCATGGGGAAATCACAGGAATACCTCTCAAAAATCAGGAAGACTTTGTGGACGCATTGGACTACATTGAAAGATGCTTCAAAGATTCAAATCAACAATGCGATGCCAGGAGTTGCATAAGGAACCCTCGATTCATTGAGGTGCTGGACAAGGAAACTACTGAGAAAACATGGGTTATTGAATATGATGTTGTCCCAAAAGCGAGCATTGTAAAAGATAAGCTATACTCTGTCGGTGTTCCAAAATTCTCTGAGAAAGACAACAAAGTCAAATGTGAAGAGAAAGTTCCCTACTCCAGAGTAGGAGCGAACACAAAACCAATACCTGATGATGACCTTGTTCGTTTCATTCAAGGGCTAAGAGAGAAAGACCAACAGAGAGAGGAGGCAGAATCTTCCAGTAATCAAACAACTGTGGACTCAAGAGAGGATCAAAAGAGGAAACTCGCCATCCTCCTGACATGTGGAAAAACACACATGGACAACTCTCTGTATTACATCATTGTGACAAACAAATTTCAGCCAGAGCATCTTGACAGCATAACCTTCTTGGTTAACATGAAGCTATTCTGTGTGTTCGATTTTGACCCTGATTCAAAGACAGCTGGTTTTTGTGGTAGATATAAGCAAGAGAAGGCTGTGAACCTCCACTTTCTTGATGATTATGCAGATGACATAAACTCTTTGCAGCTTTTTGAGAGAACAAGCTGGATTTTCTGCAATGGAAGAAATGACTTCCATGGTGGGGAACAAACCTGTGATGAAAAAACCTGGATCAGAACAAGAAAAAAGAAACTGAAAATGGCAGTGTCCCTCATCTGCAATGATATCCTTCCCAGGCAATCATTTGTGGTCCTCTTCCTGCTCATGTCTGATGTTGAGCAGCCACTTGTTGAGACTTTCCATGAATTCTATGCAGAGATGAATGGGCATGATTTTTTGGCAGTCATATCAGAGTTGAAGGACAACTACAAAAAGTGGTCAAGTCTTGCTCAAGTGTCTTGTCACACGTCTACACTCAAAGAAATCAGCATTGTTGAAATGCCACTGAGTCATGTGGACGCTACTGTTCAAAGCATTCAACTCTCAAAGAATAAGCCCACTAGGACATTGCCAGTCTTAAATGGAGGACTGTGCTTTTTAAAGTCAGTTGAAGAGTCTATGCTTGATTCTTTGGAAATCATCAGTGTTGACCAGTGTGATGACACAAAACTGGAGATCATGAGTGAGGATGAAATCCAACAAATTGATACCTACTTCTATCGAGGCGGAAAGATAGACTGGAAAAACTTGTGGCTTGCTGACAAACACAAGTGTGGGTCTATCATAGAGAGGGATGCCTACAAAGATGCAAGCACAATCCTGGACAAGATAGCACATCATAGCAAAGCCATACGTCCCATTGAGAGTGTGAACATACACCATCATCCTGGCAGTGGTGGAAGCACAGTGGCACGACAGATCCTCTGGAGCTGGAGAAAAAAAGTACGATGTGCAGTTGTTAAACAGTGTAAGGACATCACAACTGTGTGTGAGCATGCAGTTAGACTGAGGGAACATGATGAGAGAGACCAAAACAACTGCTTGCCAGTGCTCTTGCTCTTGGAGGACCAAAATGCAGATTACGTAGACAGCCTCAGACGGGAGCTTGGAAATGTCATCGCAATAAAAAAAATTAGTCCCTCTGTGTTGTGCTTTATCCTGCTCATCTGCAACAGGTCAAATGATCCAGAGAGGATGTGCAGAGCATTGCCATCTCAAACAGTAGCAGTCACACATAAGCTATCAAATTCAGAGAAGCCTAAGTTCTCACAGAAGCTTGAGCAACTTAAGCAGTTCCAACCAGACTTAGACTTCATCCTAACATTTGTTCTGATGACTGAAGGATTCCAGCCAAGTTACATTAAGGACTTTGTGAAAAACATTCTAGATAAAATTGATCATTCATCACTCATCACTCGCCTCATCAGATTTGTTGCTCTTCTGAATTGCTACGTTGAAGACTCATACATGTCTGTGTCACACTGTGAGGCATCTCTTGGCATAACTACCAATGTGCTACGCCGAGCACATGCCATAGCACATAAAGCTCAGTACCATGCATTTGTGGAACATCTCAGTGATGAAGCAAAGCTTATTTTCATCCACCTTAAAGAAGATTCAACACACATCTCATCAATTCGGATTATTCATCCACTGGTGGCAAAAGAAGTTCTGAGTCAGCTGTCTGCAAAATTGCCTCAAAGTGATATTGCCATGGACCTCATCAACGACAAGGTACTTATCAATCACAGGTTTGACAGGGATGAGTTCCTGAAGTTCATCGCAGCTCTTTTCATCAGACGCCATAAAAAGAGCAGAGGAGATCCTAAAGACACAGCTTTTTCACCCCTTATTGAGCATGTCAGCACCACGGGAGGTGGTGTTCAGAAAGCTGTTGATCTCATGAAAGCAGCCTACCTAGCTTTGGGAAAAGATGCATATGTGGCCCAACAGCTTGCCCGGCTGCTTTACACAAATTTGAGATTTAAAGAGGCCCTAGAATGGGCAGAGGAAGCAAAATCTCTTCTTCCACATGATATATTTGTCCTTGACACACTGGGACAAGTTTACAAAAAGTGGTTTTACCACTTGTATGACACCTGTGAGGAAAAAGAACCATCCCCTGAAAGGGGAATTGAAATCATAAGCACTGCACTCAAAGGAATTTCTGCCTTCAGGGCCTCTGAAAAAACACCAAAGAAAGAGACTGTCAGCCTTAACAACTCATACTACGGGGAAGTAGATGTTGGCTGCAGGCTGCTAAGATTTCTGTCAGCAGTAGATGTTTTTTCAAGCAATACTGGAAAATCAGAGTTGATGCAGTACTTGTTAACAGACTACATACCAGCAGAGGTCAAAACACCCTGGCAGAGGTTTCATCAGCAGTTAAAAGGATTACAAAAGAGCCTTTGCCACACACTTGAGTGCATTTCTGAAGACCTCAGCTACTTTCAAACTGACATAAGCGAAGAGGACGAAGAACTTGATGCAAGAGATCCAGAACAAATATATAATCCAAGAAAATGGCTGAAAAGGAAGAGCGCTATATATGCTGATTTTTTTTGTATTATTGATGACGGAATCCAAGCAACTGACAGCAACAGTGCTGACATGGCAGGTCCAGCTGAAAAGCTTTCTCCATTCCAACGACAGATGAAGACTTACAAGCTTGGTGGAGGAAATCTTACATCCATCCTCTCCTTACTTTATGACAGTGACCCAGAGAGAGCAGGAAAAAAACTTGAGACAATAATTGGCATGTATCCAGAAAACCTGAAATGGAACGACCTTGACCAGACGGAACTTGTAAACTTCATTTTTTGCCAGATAGCTCTTAACTGTATTCTACCTGGGTCCTCAAAGCTCCTGTCCCTTCAAAAGCTTCAAGATCTCAGCAAAAGATTCATTACAAAAGGGAAAAACATGTCATCAGCAAGTGCTCTCTTCCTTCTCTCCCTTCTGTTTTGGCCTGAGACAAGCAATGAACTCAGTTCTGCTGGTAATCAGATCCTTTTATCAGCTATTGATGCACTTCAGAGACTCTGTGAGCAAAAAATCCAACATGTGTCTCCAAGGAAAAGCAGAACTGCGACCCACTTCTTTCTGGGAAAGGCAAAAGGTCTTAACAAGATTGTCCATAGAAGTGCTATTGAAAAGCAGGTTAAAGGCACTCTAAGTGAAAGAAAACTGAAATGGTTCGGTGGGGAAGTATGGAAAACCTGGAAAGTTGTGCAGCTGCTGGAACGTGTTGAAGGATGGACAGAAAATGGAAATTTATTTGTTAAAGGTGGAACGAGAGACAGCAAGATTAGGGTATTTCCTCGATATTCTGCCTCCCTGCCAAATGGAAATGAAAATGTCACCTTCTACTTGGGCTTTTCATTTGATGGAGTGGTTGCCTTTGATATCCAAGTAAAAGACTAATTTTCAATGCTCACAATGCACCTCTCAACAACTGCAAATATCAGTGCTAAACTACAATAGACATAACATGATGAGATTGTGAGCCACAAAGCCTTTGGTTGAACTTTTCATGTTTCTGTAGGAATATTTACAACTATTTACATGTAAAAT
This sequence comes from Seriola dumerili, assembly GCF_002260705.1. Lineage (NCBI taxonomy): Eukaryota > Metazoa > Chordata > Actinopteri > Carangiformes > Carangidae > Seriola > Seriola dumerili. The sequence goes on along the minus strand of NW_019174424.1, from coordinate 959,809 downwards.
TAGTGTCTTCATTTGCATGACAAACAAGATTTTGAATCACACTTTCCATTTTGGAATATAGGTAAGGTTTTAAGTGAATATTCAGAACAAATCTATTTTTCTGACTGGCTAAACTGAACGTGGCTAGATTCTTTAATTCTGTTGCTCAACTGGTATTGGCTTACAAACTGCCTTCAAAGATTTTTTTCATGGACTATCAAACAGCTTTTTAATATCCACATCATTAGCACTGCTACTGTATATATATGCAAGGATATATTTCTCAAAAACGTGGATGAATTGGTATTAAAATGATGGTGAATGTAAGACATGTTCTTGGCAGATTATGATAACAAAAGATTAAGAGTCAAGCCTTGAAATCTTTTTTGTTTTTTACAAAGTATTTAAATTTGAAATAATATAATTTTAATTAATTATGTTTTCAGTGTAATACTTGCGTTTGTTTTGATTACAACATTAATTGTAACAGAAATCAGTCTGCAACATGTTTGTGTATGATAAAAAGCAGACAAAGTTGTGATGAAATTTCAAATGTAAGATTTTTCAATACAGGCAATTCAGTTGTTTTGCAAAACATCTGTCACATTAATCTTGATGCAAACAATATTTTTATATGCATGAAGCATTTTGTATTATGTTGTTTATTAACAAATATTTGATCATAGCTCTTTGCCTCAATTAATTTTGTTTCTATTCATTTTATAATTACACGTAGAAGACAAGAACACAATAGTGTGTAAACTGTGGGGGCCCCTCGTAATGAGAGGAAAGACAATGGGGAATGAAACAGGGATACACACAGTCAGGGCTTGAGACTTGAGTCTTGAGCAGTATTGAACTGATCAGTTAAACTAAGAAACACATTATTCACTCAAATACCAAAAACAAAACATTGAGTGACACATCTGATCTGAAACATATAAATAATTATCTCATTAAATCTGTGTATTTACACTGTATATTGTATACTGTAAAATATTTTAAAATATTCTAAGTGGAGAGAATTGTTCCAATACAAAAGTGAGATGACAGTTTTGTACCAGATTTGTGTTCGAGGATAGCTTGAGGAAATGCAGTTCTGCAAAAATGTGAAACTTGAGTCCTGATTTAAACTATTTCAGACAGCAAGAAGTTTTACTTTGCTTTGCTAGTGGACTACTAATATGGTCACTGGACTTTCCCTCTATAACTTTGTATTAAATGTTTCTAAATTTGACAGACTCATAATTCCATATATTTTACATTATAACTTTTTTTTTCAAATACATGAAACAATAACAATGTGGAGGGGAATCATCACAAAGACACGTTAGAGTTTAGGGATTGGTTTATTCAAGGAAAAAAAGTAAACATTCAGACTCTGGCACAGAAATCATCATAAAACCATGTAGAGCGCTTCGCGGGAAGATCCCAAAACAAATCTTTATGATTAAATTTCAGGTTTCTACTTAACTTCCACAGCTTCCTAGCCAGTCCACTATCATATTCATAGATGCATTATAAAACAAAAAAATAAAAAGAAAGAAAATTTGTGACATCTTTTCATAAAACTGTATTCTTCAACAGGTAAAAGCTTGTTAGACTTTTTTCTGTGATACATAAGAAACCATGAGTGCATACTTACCAATGAAGACTCTGCCTGTATGACTCATGTAAAATATCAAAATCAATTGTTTTAATATTATTTGCACCAGAAATTATGTTGAGATGCTGCTCATATTTGGTAGAAGAAGCTGAAAAAATGTGTTGCACACTCAAGTAGTAACTATGATTTGATAATTATGATTTTATAATTTGTGGAGATCATAATAAATGATTGGCATAATTGTTGATGGCTTATTTTGTTTTTTTTCAAGTGAAAATTAAAATCTCATTATGTTTGCACACAAAACACAGGCCGGCGGAAATTAAAAGTATAGCAGTGGTACTTACAGCTTTAACTAACCTGTTAATGCCAGAGATTCTCCTTCATGTAAGTAGTTAAATTCAAATGATCAAGTGAGGAAAGCTGATGAAACAAACGGGATTAAGTGGTAAAGCCATTTTACAAGCATATGAAAAGTCATTTTCTCATCACAAATCTCCCAACACACATTTGATGTATATATGGCTGCAGGTGACAGCCTGCAAATGTATGTGGCAATCTAACAAACAATTTGACTTTTGACCAAGTCATCAATATCTGAGACAGTAAACTGCAGTGGACCGTAAGACTAGTTAATATCAAAAGCTTCTAAAGGAACTGAGTTTCATTTAAAAGCTCTATACTTTCAGTGAAGAGCTACTAAATGAAATCAGAGCTTCCTGATGCTCTCACCAGTAAATAATGGAAGATACAGGTTCAATGGTACATAAAAGCTTAACAAGAAAGAATATAATCCACATGAGATAACATGCCTGAAGGAAATGTTACCTAGACGCAAGAATACAAACAAGGGCCTTCACCAAACTTGCTGCAAGTTTGGGGACATAAAGATCCAACAGCGTGTAAGCTGTGAGGGCCCCTGGTAATGAATGAGAAGACAGAAAATGGTGAGACTTGCCTCAGGCTGAAACAGGGCTACACTGAGACAGGGCCTCAGCCAGTCCCCCATGGCATTGCTACAGGGAGAAGAGAAATCTGGGTTTTAGCACTGCAGCCACTAGCAACCCGGAAGTTATGCAGCTGTACAGTGCACTCAGTGTGTCAAAGGCAAGTCTGCCAGTGCCATGTACAGAGCATCAATGAAAGAAATTCAACATACTGCTTATAGTCACAAGAAAACATTTAACAACATTTTAATTTCAACTCAATGAAGCATTTCTGTTATTGGTTCTTCAATGTTCATCTTCAAGACAATAAAAACAGTCACCATGTAGTTTATTACTATAGTACAAACCTGCTATGACGTCTCTTTTCCCACTAATGTCCCGCAAAGAAGAGTCTTCAATTTTTGCCACATTTTATTACAGTACAGTTTTACAACAATACATATACCATTTCATCTATTTAAGGTTAAAGGGGTATTTCCTCATTAAATTATTAACACAAAACAGAATGAATGCACAACAGTTACTTGAAGCCCTCACCAAACAAAGTTGGGGACACAAAGTCCAACAGCACTACGTGCTGTGAAGGCCTCACTGTTTTGCTTAGAACAGAAATGTGTTTACATAACTTGCCTTGATAAAGGGTGGGTACTGCCCATGTAACTCCAGCGCCTTCACAACACTACGAACCATATCTATTACACTTCTATACACCTAAATGAAACATGAGAAGGAAAAAAAGCCACAGGACAGAGATAGTTTGAAACAACAGTTGATAGTCTTGGTTAGGTACAGTGTAAATATTTCCCATGCGCTCTGTGATGCTTCTATAGCTCTTTTGTTTACGGTTTATTCAGTGTCTCTTCCTCATAGCTCAGTAGTAGAATAAACAGTGCATCGTGGTACTACAATACCAATACTGGTTTGTCTACTAGCAGCTGAGGACATTAGAAAAGGGTTGAGTGTCCAAACCTATAGAGGAGAGGAAGGCGGGCTTCAGTAGCGGCCTCCAGGAGACATGACAGGGGGTCGCATACCCATGGACGGCCGTGGAGGAGCTCCCTGGTACCCCGGGGGAACCACATGAGGGGCCTGTCCATATGGAGGCATCCCTCCTGGTATGTAGCTTGGCATCCCTTGTGGTGGACTACCATACTGGCCTGCGAGAACATAGGTTTGTTGGCTTTTTAATCAAAAATTAGTAGCAATACATGTATGGCTTTTACTTTATAACAAGACTAAGAGTCAAACTAGGGGCTGTATGAGGCAGCGTTCATGTCAAACACTTAGGAGAAATTCTCATCCTATAGCAGAGTTTGACAACAGAAGAAACAGTTGTGTTCCTAACAAACCAACTATATGCCTAAAATGTAACATTTATTTCTGAAGTAGAGGCAGAGGTGTATATACCTGGTATGGGATGCCTCATGCCAGGCTGAGGAGCCATCATGCCACCTACAGGGCCCACTGACGGGGCAGCAGCGGTGGCCTGGCCTTGGCGGGGAATACTGCGCTGATACCTGGGCAACTGAGCCCGTAACTCTTCCTACAGGACACAGAAAGCAGAAACAAGGAGGAATAATTTGACACTGAAATTCTGGAGTTCAACCTGGAGTAATAAATAAAGTGAGATTAATCGATCATTTTCATTTCAGAAAATTCTATTTTTGACATTATGATATTGACTCTTGCTATAATTAACAGACTTCAAATTGTGTAACTACTTACTGTAAAAGGTACAAAGAGAGAGAGACAGTCCAGCTAAGCTACTTACCAGTGAGATATCCTCATCTGGGTGGATCAACTTACTGGTTGCACTGGAGGTGGTGAGGGTGGCAGGCTTACTGGTCACAGTAGAGGGAGGTCTGGAGACCGTACTGCTGCCACCATTGGGGCTGGCTACAGCTGCGGTGGCCTGAGTGTAGGCCGGGAATGTGGGCTTTGAGAGGTCAGAGGAGGTAGAAGGGGGAGGGTGGGGGGACCCTGACACAGTTTGCTGACTCTGAGGGAGGAGAAACGAAAACACATCACACTCTAGTGAACAGCATTTAAATTTCACATGGGGATCACTTTTAGTCATACTTTGAGGTCACTCCCATGATTGAAGTTGATATTTTAGGCTTGGCATTCACATTATTTGTACACAGGATTAAGATGGATTTGCCTTGACAGTCTCTGGATTCCTCTTCCCCTTGATTCTTGCATCTCCTCTTTCACTTTCTTTATGGGGTCAGTTCACCCAAATAAGAAATCTCCTAAATCTCACTTTATCCTTAGTGATAGCCAAGCAGAAGTTTTGCTTTTATGTGCTGAGAGTTTACAATACTATTCAGTAAATCTCTTCATTTGTTGGGCTCAAAGAACTTAAGAAGTACATTTTAAAAATTAAACAGCAATATGTCTTTCTTTTTTTATGAAGAAATAGAGAAATAGGGATGATTTGGGTTATTTAACCTGCAACTATATCTTTTTCTGATGGCTTAACTTGTGCCATGCAGCACTAATTTGTATTTCCACTGTGCACTAACAGTTTTTGTTGGTCGATCAGCTTATTTCAGGAGAGGAACTTGTATGACCAAAGTAAAACCTATTTCTTCAAGCCTGCAAGAAAACAAATCCAAAAGAGCATGCTGTGCTACATTGCTCTGCAGCAGTTCAGAAACAGGAAGCCCATTTTACAAATCTGCATTACTCGCTAGTTTTTGATTTTGTCGAGTTAACAAAGCTAATTTTTAAATAGTATTTTATAAATGCAGATTTGTAGCAAAAGAAGAAGCAAATAAATGCATGTTGCTAGAATTACAAAAAAATACTTGAAAAAGGATTTTCTACCCACATAAATAGTTAGATAGACTTTATCATCCCTTGCTAAGACAGCTTTGGCAAATAAAACAGAATTAATCTGTCCAAGTACACCACAGGCAAATTATACACAACTGTGTGCATGCCAATTGTAAAGCTGCAGGGTGTAGAGCAGGCAGACAGCTGCGTACTTGTGATGTGATAGGGAACAGAGCTTTAGGGGAGGCGGACTCTGAGTCTGCACTTGACGACCCTGCACTTGTACTTGCAACCCGACTGCCCATCTGTAGCACAGGAAAAAAGTAAAGAATAGGAAATGTAAATAAAAAAATCAATTTAAATGAATTTCTGGGTAAAGTCTCCTTTACATCAACCTGTGTGAGCACAGACAGCCACTCAAACATCCCATATTCAACAGGAGAATATCGTTTTCTGCTCGATCAAAGTGTTGTGGGAGACTGTGCAGGGGTAAATGGTGTCATAAACTTTCTACCTGTCCAGCGCTAGGGAACAGAGGTTTGTTGACATCAGGTTGTGCTGAGGGGGCAGTGGCAGCAGGAATGGCAGGTCTGGTCAGCATGTTTGCAGCAGGGGGGACCTGAGCCATGTGTGTGATACCTGGGCGGTGGCCCACTGGAGGAGGCATACCTGACACCGGCAGAACAAATTCATTATATAAAGTGAAACGTAAAGTCTCATCACAGCAATGTTACAACATATTTACAAACTTTAATTAAAAAAAACTGACATTGAGGAAATAACATGGACTGATAAGTGCCTTCTGAGGGTGTGAGATAGCAGGGCACTGGTTACCTGGGGGCACGCCTGGCATCATTGGAGGCATCCCTGGACCTGGAGGCATCATCCCAGCCATTGGTATCATCCTACATACATGAGAAAAAACTGTGTGTAAAATACACAATAAAGTGGGGATGGGATTAATAAAAAATTTAAAAAAAAAAAGACAGTCTTGATCAATGACAAACATTTACCCTGGAGGCATTCCTGGCATTACAGGTGGCATTCCTGGCATTAGTGGTGGCACACCTGGCATCATTGGGGGAATTCCTAAAACAAGGAGAACATTTTTTATTTCTTTTTAAGGAGTTTAACAAAAATATCCTTATTATTTCAGGCAAAATACAATACGCGAGCACAGCCACAGTATATTATAAAATTGAGTGTTCCTAATTTAATTGCAGCATTAAAATGCATTGAACTTGTTTACACCTTAATCAAAGTATGATTACCATCGCCTTTTAGGACACATACTTCAATACATATTGCAATCAATACGCTTGACAACATCTAGTGTCTCATGTATAGCTGTAAAAAGAACAGCATTCGGGGCAGCAGCTGGGAAATATGGCAAGAAGATCTAGAACCGGGGTAAAACCATGTCTGCAACATAAAGATGGTGTTTTAGATTACATACTGTTCATGAATATGAATGGAATAACTGGTAAACAGCACGACACCAGTACAGTGTTATTTAAGATTAGCTCAATAGCTGGATTTTTGTAGTTCAAGTTGCGTCACTGTTTTGCACCTGAGTAGCTGCCTGGTGGTATCCCTGGAGCACCAGAGCCAGGAGGCATGCCAGGCTGTGTGATCGGGGGGATGTATCCTGCCTGGGGCTGGCCTGCAGCAGGCTGCTGGAAGGAGGGTCCAGGCTCATCATCCTCATCATACTCATCAGAGTCATCCTGGTTCTGCTTTTTCTTCTGAGTCTCTGAAAACAGGGAGTAGTATAGTCAGTCTCTAGAACACACCAAATCAAGACAGTGCATTAAGGTATTTCAGTGCTAATACCTTGGTTCTTTTGTTCTAGCACTCTTCTTCTCTCCTCCATGTCTTTCTCCGGAATACCCTCCATGCCATATATCTCCAGTTCAATATCTGTCCTTCCAGGTATTGCATTAGGAACTCCATCGATCGTTTCTTTATGTACCTACAAAGCAAGTGAAACAGTGAGGTAATTTTAAAGAAATAATTATGTTTGATTTTATGAAGATGGTTTGCATTATTTTGGTTTCCTCACCTGCATACAGTGGATTGCGAGCCCAGGGCCGGTGTACAGCTTTTTATGACAGATGTGACACTTGAAATGTTTGGCCTTCTGATGCTGAATGAGAATCTTTTCATCATCAAAATCTCTGTTACAGTACCTGGGATTACGGTTTAGGAAACTGTTTTAATCCCTGATAAACCTGATCATTATTTATTTCCTTTATTTTGCCAGGTATTCCCACTGAGATTAAAAAAAAAAGAGAGAGAGAGAGAGAGAGAGAGAGAGAGAGAAAGAGACCTGGCCAAGATAGCAGCTATACAAACTTTCAGACATATTATAATACAGCACAAAAAATAAAATATCACATATACAACATGACAGCAGTTGTGCATTAGCATTGTAATGATATTTTTTACAGCTGAACGTGATGTGCACTTGTTTACTCAAAAACACCTTGCTAATGAGACACAAGATTTCACGGACCAACGTCGCCTGCTTTATAATATCCTGTTATTGAGCTGGTCATTCAACTTCAATTCAACTAAACCGACAGCAGTTCTAAATCTATCATGTTGGCTATATTGCGAGTATACTATACACGTATCATTGTTATTATAGGCTCAGATTAGCTTACAGTCACCCTTATTTTAGTAAACAGAATAACGCTGTAAAACGCATAAAACAGGTCTTAATGAGAACAAGACAATGCTATTGCACTAAATGTAACATATGGAAAAGGATACCAACACCAAGGTTTCATTTGCTTTTTCTTCTTTCTTCCCATGGTTTCTGTAATGTCAGCTCAGCGCCTGGTAATCCCGTTCAACAACAGTTAACCTCAGCTAAGGTAGCAACTAGGACTGACGGGAAGGAAGATGGCGTCCCCCCTCGCTCTCCAAAAGCCTGCTAGACATTATGGCCCCAGTGCGTCCTCTAGTGGTCCTATACTAGGGCCAGTTATATCCACAGGCCGAAGCCTTTATTATGAAGGGACACTTAGGGAAAGTCAGCAAAATGACTCAAAACAACCACAAAGAGACTCAAAAATACAACAGGGGGCCTCAAAATAACCACAACAGAAACAGACAAAAGCAACCTCAGGGATTCAAAGCAACTACAAAGACACTCAAAAAATCCCAGAGACTCAAAACAATTACTGACACTCGGAACAACAGCCACAAAATGACCACAAAGAGACTCAAATGACCACATAAAAACTCAAAATACCACACACCTACAGAAAAAAACTCCATCCACAACTATGCTGTGGTTTGTGTTTACTGCTGCCAGTAAATGGACTTCCACATCTACCCATGCATGACTACATTTTTTTTTAAAAATCAAGCTTTAACATTACAATGGGTAATGCAAGGTATGTAGAGCCACAGTTCATACTTTTGTAAGTTAAGCAGTTGAATTTACAACCATTGTTATGTTTACGCAACAATTTTTGACGTTGAAAATGTCTTCATAAAACACTTTTTTAAGTAACTTTATTTGGCAGAGTCAAATAAACAGCAAGACATGATACAATGCATACATATCAAATACCTAGGCCTACAATAAAAGAGAAAAATCAAATAATAATAAAAAAAATAAAAAGTCAAGAAAATGAAAATAATCAGTTCATATTTGAATTTAAATTTCCTTTTATTGAACCATTCACTTTACAGTCATTCTGTGTAGAGTTTGTATGTTCTTCCTATGCCTGCATGGGTTCTCTCCAGATGCTCCAGCTTCCTCCCACAATCCAAAGATATGCACATTAAATTAATTGGCGACTCTAATGCCTTACTATACTGCTGACTTTCTTATGCATTGCTATACTATGACCCTTTTATGCCTTACTATAATATGACTTTTTTGCCCTCTGTACTATAACTTATTTTTGCCTAATTTACTATGACTTTATATACCTTACTACACTGTGACATTTTTTGACATTTTTATTTATTACTATACTGTAATGTTTTAACCTTTCTATACTAAGACGTTTTTTTGACCTTTTTATATCTTATTGTACTATAAAGTTTTATGCCTTACCATACTATAACGTTTTCTGATGTTTTTATGCCTAATTATAACGTTTTATGCTTTACTAAACTACAACATTTTTTGATGTTTTTATGCCTTACCATAATTTATCATTTTTTACCTTTTTATGCCTTACTATACTATGACGTTTTATGACGTTTTTATGCCTTATTATACTTTGATTTTTTTTAAGTCTTACTGTGGTACAATGGTTTGAATTGTAGACCCGCGATACAAGGGTGGTGGGTTCAAACCCTGGGCCTTTATGGTGGAGTTTGCACGTTCTCTCAATGGGATTTTCTAGGTACACCATCTTCCTCCCGCAGTCCAATGACAAGCACTGTAATATAATGCTTTTATGCCTTTCTATACTATGACGTTTTTTGATATATTCATGTCATTGTATGACTTTTTTGACTTTTTTTTCCTTACTATAATGTGACTTTTTTTTGCCTTACTATACTGTGACTTTTTTGACATTTTTATGCCTTGCTATACTATGACGCGTTTATGTCTTTCTATACTATGACATTTTTTGATATATTCATGTCATAGTATGACTTTTTTTGATGTTTTTATGACTTGCTATACTATGATGTTTTTTGAGATTTTTATGCCTTGCTATATTATGATTTTCAAAATTTCTATGCCTGACTATACTATGATGTATTTTTATGTTTTTATGCCTAACCATCCTATGAATTATTCATCCATTCACGAGGTGGTAAGGTGGAGTAGTGGTTAGAGATGACACCTGCAGTCTGAGGGAACTGGTTTCAAATCCTGGTATTGGTACCTTTCTGTGTGTTGTTTACATAATCTCCAACTTTTTTGACATATTTTTCATGTCTTACTATACTATGATACGTTGATCCATTCATGAGGTGGTGAGGTGGTTTAGTGGTTAGAGCAGTCCCCTTGTAGTCTGAATGTTCTTGCTTTAAATTCAAGTCTTGGTGCCTCTCTTTGTGGAGTTTGCATGTTTTCTCTGATTTTTGACGTTTTTATGCCTTACTGTAGTATAACATTTTTATGCTTTACTATACTATGACGTTTTTTGGCATTTTTATGCCTTACTATACTATGACATTTTTTTGACATTTTTATGCCTTACTATAATATAACGTTTTTTGACACTTTTTTGCCTTACTATAGTCTGACGTTTTTTGACACTTTTTTGCCTTACTATAGTCTGACGTTTTTTGATTTTTTTATGCCCTACTATACTATAACATTTTTTGGCAGTTTTTTGCCTTACTATACTATGACATTTTTTGATATTTTTATGCATTACTATGCTATAACATTTTTTGGCAGTTTTTTGCCTTACTATACTATGACGTTGTTTTTTGCCTTACTGGACTATGACATTTTTTGATGTTTTTATGCCTTACTATACTATGACGTTTTTATGCCTTACTATACTATGACATTTTTTGATATTTTTATGCATTACTATGCTATAACATTTTTTGGCAGTTTTTTGCCTTACTATACTATGACGTTGTTTTTTGCCTTACTGGACTATGACATTTTTTGATGTTTTTATGCCTTACTATACTATGACGTTTTTATGCCTTACTATACTATGACATTTTTTGATATTTTTATGCATTACTATGCTATAACATTTTTTGGCAGTTTTTTGCCTTACTATACTATGACGTTGTTTTTTGCCTTACTGGACTATGACATTTTTTGATGTTTTTATGCCTTACTATACTATGATGTTTTTTGATGTTTTGATGCCCTACTATACTATGAATTTTTTTTTTCCTCACTATACTGTGACATTTTTGATATTTTTATGCCTTACTATACTGTGATGATTTTTGAGATTTTTTTGCCTTACTATACTGTGACATTTTTTCACGTTTTTATGCCCTACTATACTATGACGTTTTTTGACATTTTTATGCCTTTCTATACTATGACATTTTTATGCCTCACTATACCATGACATTTTTTTACATTTTTATGCTTTGCTATACTATGACGTTTTTTGACGTTTTTATGCCTTACTATACTATGACATTTTTTGACACCTTTTTGCTTTACTATACTATGAAATTTTTTGACATTTTTATGCCTTACTATACTATTACTTTTTTTGATGTTTTTATGAATTACTATACTATGTCATTTTTTTTTGCCTCACTATACTATGACGTGTTTTGACGTTTTTATGCTTTAGTATACTATTATACTTTTTTGCCTTACTATACTATAACATTTTTTGACACTTTTTTGCCTTACTATACTTCGACATTTTTATGCCTTTCTATACTCTGACGTTTTTCGACATTTTTATGCCTTACTATACTATGCTGTTCTTTGATGTTTTTATGCTCTACTAAACTATGAAAATTTTTTTGCCTTACTATACTATGACATTTTTTGACATTTTTATGCCTTACTATACTATGACGTTTTTTGACGTTTTTATGCCCTCTTATACTATTAAATTTTTTTTTCCCTACTATACTATGACATTTTTGGTATTTTTATGCCTTACTATACTGTGACGTATTTTGACATTTTTATGCCTTACTATACTATGACATTTTTCGACATTTTTATGCCTTACTATATTATGACATTTTTTCCACACTTTTTTGCCTTATTATACTATGACTTTATTTGACGTTTTCATGCCTTACTATACTATGAATTTTTTTTTGCCTTACTATACTATGACATTTTTCGACATTTTTATGCCTTACTATATTATCCTTTTTTTTGACATTTTTATGTCTTACTATACTATGACATTTTTTGACACTTTTTTGCCTTACTATACTATGACATTTTTCGACATTTTTATGCCTTACTATATTATCCTTTTTTTTGACATTTTTATGCCTTACTATACTATGACATTTTTTGACACTTTTTTGCCTTACTATACTATGACATTTTTTGACATTTTTATGCCTTACTATGCTATGACATTTTTTGACACTTTCTTGCCTTACTATACTATGATATTTTTGACACTTTTTTGCTTTACTATACTATGACATTTTTTGACATTTTTATGCCTTACTATACTATGACGTTTTTATGCCTTACTATACTATGAAATTTTTTGACGTTTTTATGCCCTACTATACTATGAATTTTTTTTTCCTTACCATACTATGACATTTTTTTTTTGCCTTACTATACTATGACATTTTTTGACATTTTTATGCCTTACTATACTATGACGTTTTTTGAGATTTTTTTGCCTTATTATACTATGACGTTTTTTGACATTTTTATGCCTTACTATACTATGACATTTTTTGACACTTTTTTGCCTTACTATACTATGACGTTTTTTGACATTTTTATGCCTTACTATACTATGACATTTTTTGACACTTTTTTGCCTTACTATACTATGACGTTTTTTGACATTTTTATGCCTTACTATAGTATGACATTTTTTGACACTTTTTTGCCTTACTATACTATTACGTTTTTTGACGATTTTATACCTTACTATACTATAACATTTTTTGACACTTTTTTGCTTTACTATACTATGACATTTTTTGACGTTTTTATGCCTTACTATACTATAACATTTTTTGACATTTTTTTGCCTTGCTATACTATAACGTTTTTTGACGTTTTTATGCCTTACTATACTATGATGTTTTTTGACATTTTTATGCCTTACTATACTATAACGTTTTTTGACGTTTTTATGCCTTACTATACTATGACGTTTTTTGACATTTTTATACTGTACTATACCATGGCGTTTTTTGACGTTTTTATGCCCTACTATACTATGACATTTTTTGACACTTTTTTGCCTTACTATACTGTTACGTTTTTTTGGCATTTTTATGCCTTACTATACTATGATGTTTTTTGACACTTTTTTGCCTTACTATACTATGACATTTTTTGACGTTTTTATGCCTTACTATACTATGACGTTTTTTGACACTTTTTTGCCTTTCTATACTATGACATTTTTTGACACTTTTTTGCCTTTCTATACTATTACGTTTTTTGACATTTTTATGCCTAACTATACTATAACATTTTTTGACATTTTTTTGCCTTTCTATACTATGAGATTTTTTGACACTTTTTTGCCTTACTATACTATTACGTTTTTTGACATTATTATGCCTAACTATACTATAACATTTTTTGACATTTTTTTGCCTTACTATACTAAAGGGGGCGGGGAAATCTGGCGCACTTCTATTTCTGTACAGAACTATTGCAATTAGTAAAATTAGTCTCAGCAGGAATGTGCAAATGCAACTTTTTTTTTCGACGACTACCCATGTCGCCCATATCTAAATCCACCATTGCGTGTGTCTTATATTGGTATATTGATTGAATGAATTGATTGTCAACTGAATTCTGCCATTAACTTTGAACATATTAATGTTAAGTTTTATTGTTTTAACCCTGAAAGTGTAACCAGTATGAGTAATCCATATGGTATTATTATACTATATACTTATTGATAAGTGTTGCAATTACATTTTATGGCCCTCATACATGTCACAAGTGATGCAATGCAAAATTAATCATCATTAATCATTGAGTGCCACGGGGGCTACTGCCGGGATGAGTAGATTTATTTCCAGTGTTATTTCCAGTGTTCAAAAGTCACCCTGATCATATTCTGGTTTTGAGAAATGTCTTGATATAAAAGACTCTGATATAAAACAATGTCACATCCCTCCATCATGTATTATGTGGGAAATATCTCATATTCTGTGTTTTTTGTCTTCAACCTGGCATTTAAAGGGTTAAAATCCTGAAAACTACTACATTTTTAGTAGGTTTGAGCAGAACTGAAGTGGTTTAAGAGATGTATGCAAAAAAAGCAGAAAAAGATATTGATATATGATGATTTTATAGCATTTTCTTTGGGTGTCCTTTTTTGTACGCGAGGATATGATCAGGGTGACTTTTGAACACTGGACATTCCGTCCCATGCCTCACCATACTATGACGTTTATATGACCTTTTATGCGTTAATATACTATGATGATTTTTTGACATTTTATGCCATACTATACTATGACGTTTTTTGGTGTTTTTATGCCATAGTATACTTTGATGTTTTTTAGCATATTTATGCTTTATTATGTCATTCAGTCCCATGCCTTGCCATACTACGACGTTTATATGACCTTTTATGCCTTAATATACTATGATGATTTTTTTGATGTTTTACTCCACACTATACTATGACGTTTTTTAGCATTTTCATGCCATACTATATTTTGACGTTTTTAGGCATTTTTTTGCCTACTATATTATCTTGTCTTATGCTTTGACATACTATGGCGTTTATATGACCTTTTATGCGTTAATATAGTATGATTATTTTTTGACGTTTTATGCCATACTATGACGATTTTTGTCATTACTATGCCTTATTATGTCATTCCATTCCATGCCTCGCCATACTATGACGTTTATCTGACCTTTTATGCCTTAATATACTATGATGGTTTTTTGACATTTTACANTATGCGTTAATATAGTATGATTATTTTTTGACGTTTTATGCCATACTATGACGATTTTTGTCATTACTATGCCTTATTATGTCATTCCATTCCATGCCTCGCCATACTATGACGTTTATATGACCATTTATGTGTTAATATACTATGATGATTTTTTGATGTTTTACTCCATACTATTCTATGACGTTTTTTGGCATTTTCATGCCATACTATATTTTGACGTTTTTTGGCATTTTTATGCCTACTTTATTATCTTGTCTTATGCTTTGATATACTATGGCATTTATATGACCTTTTATGCGTTAATATACTATGATGATTTTTTGATGTTTCACGCTATACTATACTATGACGTTTTTTTGGCATTTTTATGCCTAACTATATTATCATGTCTTATGCCCAGCCATATTATGACCTTTTTATGACCTTTCATGCCTTAATATACTATGATTATTTTTTGACGTTTTACGCCATAC